>NW_009920536.1:11036-32178 GCF_000696875.1 Nestor notabilis | reverse complement strand
CCTGACCCGCTGTAGGTAGGTGAATGCCTCCCAGCTAATTCACTCCTTGATCCTCACACTGCCCCCTAAGGAAGGGTATGATTGCAATCCTCGTTTTAGCAGGTGGAGAACTGATGCAGAAAGAAAGGCTTTAGCTCAGCAGAGCACTCGGGGCACAGCTCAGCGCCTGGCTGAGTCAGAGCACATGTGAATTACCTGATGTCACCTCGGCAGGGAAAGTTCACCTGTAAAAACAGCTTGGGGGAAAGATATCTACTTGGTGCTAGTTAGCTCACATCCTGAAAGCACTCTACCTGCAGTGTGGGGCTCTGGTGGGGTACTGTGCTTACTGAGAAGCAGGTCAATCAGCCCATCTCACTGCAGTGCTGCTGGTAAGAGTGGCAGCCTTCAGCCTGCCTTGGGCAGGTATATCATGCCCTGGAAACACAGACACAGAACTAGGCTGTTAATTGTATAGAAAGTGTAATTCTGACTCCTGGTGTCCTGGCTCTTGGGGAAAGATTCATTCTACCCAAGAGATCTACAATATAGGTGTCTACCTCTGAGCTACTTGTCTAGACTCTAGACTTTATTGCCAGCAGGGTAAAACAGACATTAGTGAGGTGCAAGTCATTTCATCCTAAGGGAGACATCTAAGCCAAGCCAAGAGGGTGAATCACACCTGATGAACAGCTGGTTCTCTCCCCGACTGCAAAGATACCAGATGACTATGTCAGACAGAGACACACAAAACATGGATGTCTAAAGTTAGGTGAAATGAATCACAGCCTGGTTACACTTCCAAAGTTTCTCTTTCACGAGGTGGAGCAAGACCAAAGGAAGTGGAGAGATATCTCCTGGGCCAGGACCTGGAAGTCACATTGAGTCACTATTTGCAGACATAGGATTAGCTGCACCTTCCTCTCTAGGGCAGTACCCTCCATGTCTGTGTACCTGACCCTGCTTGTCCTGGGAGGGCATTGCTGATACCCTGGTGCTCAGCCCCAGAGCCACTGCCTGAGCGGGACTCTGCCTTCGGACGTTCAAGAAGGCAGTCATGAATTCATGTCAAAGTGAAACATCTCCTAGCTTTGTGTCTATGTTTCAGGATAATTAGACATGAGGCTGAAAGTTCCTTGGATGGATTATTCCCACTGGAAAACCAAAAGAAGAGCTGAGTTGAATGAGGAAGTCTCTGCAGTCCACTGCTAGACACAATGATAAGGGAAGACTGCAGCGTGGCCTCAGGTATCTTGTGGGTTGCTCATTATGATGTGAACTAATTACTCTATATTAAAGTTCTTTAGCCTATGGATAAACAAAAAGTCCTCATCAATCTCTTCTTTTACACTTTCAGTGCTCCCTCCTTTTTTTCAACACAAAAGTAGTGGAAGAAAAAACTTACTCTCTGGAGTTTACAGTCATTTTATCCACCACAAAACACTGACCTTGATGTGAACTAATTAGGTTTGCAATAGATTATTAATACGAGTTGGTAAGGTGGAGTTTTGTCAGTATAAAAGAGACCTTTGAAGATAACAGCCATTTACACTTTCATGATCTCATCCCAAGTGCTCAGAAAAAAGCCTATAAACTAATAAAGTAGAATTCATCCAGGGGCACTCTGCACACACAGCAGAGTGTCACCCCACAAACCCTTATTCAGGATGGCAAATGAAATCTGTTTGGATTCTTTTAAATTCCAACACAAATCAGGATTAAAACACCTTTTGGTAATAAGCAGATCTCTGATGATCTAAAGACACACCAGTTCATTTTATTGACTTAGAGAAAGTAAGTGACATATCAAATGCAACCTTCATACTTTAACAACTGAAGTCACCTTGAGAAAAATGATACTGAGCCCACTGGTATGAAACCTCCCTCCAGAGTGCAGCTTTGATTTACAAGGTGAAGTAAGGTCTTGGGTCTTCTTCATGTGAACGTGTATTTGTAAAGTCAGTTCAACTTAGAATGATGAAGGGGTGTTTTTAAAAAGGAGGTAACTAAGAAACTGTTGCTCATTATAGTACTGAACTAAAACAGACTTGTTGAAAACTCTATTAAACGATCTGCTCCTCTACACTGTCAAGCTGGTTTTGAAGAGATCTGCAAAACCGAAATGGAAAATGAGTCAAGCCCAGAAGTATGTGCTGAAAGCCCCAACTCACTGGGTTGTCAGGAGCATTCAGTCCAGAAATACATTTAAAATACCGTTCAAGAAATGCTTTGCTTCCTTTACAAAATCCCTTGGCACTTGCTGTGTAGCCGAGGAATGCAGCATCCTGCCGCGCTGCGGCCATCACCAATTCCACCTGACCTATGGCCCTGGCGGGTGGCAGCAAGACGTCTCCCCTGGCTCCCCCCTGAACCAGAGCAGCTGGAGGAGTACAGTCAGAGGAAGAAGGCCTAAAAGGAAGGTAAAGACTGATCTCCTTGTTCAACTCTTTGCCACAGTTGCAGGAACAGGAATGCTCAAGACATGCAATGCTCAAGACATGCACAAAGTCCGGCTAAGTTTGTGTGTTCACTCTGCTGGCCACATTTAAATGTTACACTGATTGATTTCAGAGCAAGCTAGTTTGAAATATGAAATGCAAGAGATGCAGGCAGCACAAGCTTTGAAGTTAAAAGTGCTTCTCTCTTTTGGGCTACTGAAGAAACCAAGCAGAAGCTTAGCAAATCAACACACAGATGTGTAGTCCTTCCAAAGCAAGGTGCCAAAAATGAGACCCCTGAATAAGCAGGCACAGGGCTTTCAGTGTGCAGGACTCAGCCAGCAATGCCCTGGACACATGCTCTCCATCAGGGTGGTCAGGGAGGGATCTGCCCCAAACAAGGAGGATATGCCTGTGCTGCCCATCAGGGCAGCGATGCCTGGAGGACTCCTGCTGATGCCCCAACTCCTGCACACCTCCCTGCCCCTTCTCCTGGTCCCTTCCTGGTACAGCCAGGCTGCTTGGAAGCTGTATACTGCAGCCCCAGATTTTGTGAACCTATGCCCCGATCATGATTTCTGGTTTGTGTGCAGGCAGGTGTTACCAGAACGGGTGGAGTGAGAAATAACAGTGTTGAAGGAAAGTTGTAATCCAGTACAGAAGTGTCAACACATGTCAAATGTTGCAAAATGTCCTGTTGTGGAAGAAATAAAGTAATTCCCAGTATTAACCAACAAACAGCTGTTGTGCTGCCAGGCTGAAGAAGATTTGGTTTTGGAATAGGAAATGTGTGATGTTTTATACAAGAAACTGTTTTGTTTCACTTTCTGTATTAAACATCTTAAAAATTAATCTTTAATGCACTAAACACTTCTGAATGGCTTGAAAAGTTTAACTTGCTGTAACTTCTTTTCACATTACTCCCTGTGACTAGCCTGCCTCCTCAGAAATATCATGTAAAATTATTGTTCCCTCTTAGCAGTTCCAAACCTATGAAACACTGACACATCAAAAACTTTTTAGAAACTTAGCTAAACACAGCTCTCAACTCCAGTGAATGTGCTGAACTGAGCAGTTTCAGACAACTGCGGCATGGAGAGTAAGATCACAAGTCATCATTATGAGCAAAAGGAACTTTTTCCCATTTAAGAAACTATCTCAAAGCTAAACATAATTGTGATGCATAAGCAAATACTGAATAATTATTTCAGTAAGACCAAACAAGGCGTTTACATAGAAATCCAACGTGATGGCAAGAAACGAGGTACGTGCAGGTTATAGACTGTTGGCTTGGTCAGGAAAAAACCCTTCAGAAATCACCCTAATCAAAGTATTTTTTATGTCTACATTTTCACAGTTTCAAAAATTGGCAACATTTTGAGACAATTCATTTAAATTCAACCAGAGATACATATATTTGCTGCTGTTGTTTTGTAGTTGTTGATACTTGGGGCCGGCCAGAGAAGCAAAACAAAAAACCCCTTCACTTATTTGTGCTGCTCTTTAATCTGTTTAAATTAATATGCTGTATTACTCATTTTTTCCCCACCGTGATGCTAAAATGACCACTTAGCTTCATTCACATTAGTCTCTCCTGCCAGTGAATTAAATATGAAATGGTTTATTCCCCCGTCCTCCAGCAGCTCTTCCCCCATCCTCACATGCTCATTTAGACAGTCTGAATTTAAAGATAAGCTGATGATGAGACACTAGAAGGCAAAAACAGACAATTACCTAGGCAAATGTTTGAAGGATTTGGGCCCTGCGGCAAAAATGCTGTTTACTGAAGACTGAAAGCGCCATTTCTACTTAGTACAAGCCAGTGTGTCTGAACTCAGCAGTTCTGGATAGTGGCCACCAGTGGACTCAGAGCAAGGTTTATAAGTGCAAGATAACATCACGCTCCCGTCTGCATTTCACCACCGCAGGGCCTTTTTCTGTATTCTTAAACAAAGGCATGCAAGTACCAACAGAAGTATACTTTGCATCTGTCTTTATATTCACTCATTACATAGTTAATCATTTATTTTTATGCTGAAGACCACCCCGACATGGCGCAATGGCAGATCCTCAGCGGGACTAGTTGGTAGAGCAAGACCAACTTACACTGGCTGAAGAGCTGCCTTTTGGTCTAATTCTGCACCTTTTGGAACTCACTGCATACGAGCAGGGTTGCAGTGCCACACATTCTCCTGTTTTCCTTCCTACTTTCCCCCTCGAAAGATGTTCTGGGGCAAAGAATAGAGCCTGCAGTAAGAGTCAAGATGAGGAGGAACAAGAACACAACCCAGCCCTCCATATACCCATTCCCATCTGCACAGCCCCGGCAATCATCCTGGCAAAAATGGAGAAGACCGCGCTAAAAAGAACAGAGGAAGGACATGGGAAAGCTGCTGAACTGCACAAACAGCCTTTCACTTGCACCCATGGACTCAGTCGCAATCAGCACTGCAGCAGTTCTGCTACTCAGGAGGCTCCGTGAGCCTGGGCTGATAGACGGCAAACAGGTATGAGGGGGAGTCTGGAATGCCACTCTGCATTTCCAGGCTGTTTCAGCAGCAGAGAGTGAACTCTGGCTCCGTGGCAATGCTCAGCCATGTGCCTCCTGGCTGAGTTGGTGAAAAACTGCCATTAACACAACAAACGGAAGGAAAACCTGCATGAGACAGGCCTGCAGCCCCTGCTTCCCTCTGCCCACCGCTCTCAGCAGGAACCAGGGCACAGCAGAAGGGGCAGGAAAAGGTTCTAAACCATTATGGTTTCCACATAGATGCACATTTTAAACATCTGCGCTGCAGAACTGGAGGAGGAAGAGTGGATGAAGGGAGACTACAAGGGCAAAGATGATGACCAAGACAAAGATCAGACTTCTGCCTTCAACTTGGGAGTCAATGGTGTCCAGTGGTAGGCTAATCCTTCACTCATGCTAGGCTACTTCAGTGTCAGGAAGCAGAGGATCTCAGCCACTGTGGCATCTGAGCCCAGCACCTTGCACAACCTCTGAGATCTGAAGAAATGGCCCTAAAATGCTGTGTCAATGGCACAGGTGCTAGGCACACTGATAAGAAGGTATTAATAGTGCTTTTAAATGTCCAGTAAGAATGTGACAAACTAGGTGCCTATCTCCCATGCTTAACCTACCAGGCATGGTCCTACAAGTAAGACCCTAGAGACCAAGCCTTAGTCACATTTAACTGCTGGGATTAAGCTACACTTTCCACAAGCTCTCCACTGGCTTTGTTTTATAAATTTATAAACTCAGAGGGGCATGCCGTACCCAAGCATGGGGAACGTGTCTAGTAAGGAGACAGCATTTCCTCAGTCCTCCCTTTATTTTTTTTTTCTTCTTCAGATGTGAAAAATAAGTTGTACGACAGCCCTTGGTGGAGATGTGTGCAACAAGGCCTTCATTGTCTCAGACAGGTGTGAGATTGGAATTGATTCAGCGCCAACAACCCCAGTATCAGAGCCAGCTCTGTGAGCTGAAAACATACACCAACCATCCAGTAATACCACTGCAGCCAGCCAGAGACTCAACAATTTAAGGCTTAACACACACACAACATAAATCAGATGAGGATGTACCAGCCAACCGTCAGCTTCTTGGGCAGATGCCTGCAGACCGTCTGTGCAGATCAGACCTTGCCTGTTTCGGTTATTGGAAACACTTCTTTTTCTTTTTCATATAAAGATGAGAGGCTGGGTGGAGCAGCTGGCTCAGACACATTCACATTTGCCCTATCTTGCCCCAACAGCCCTCCTTTGCTTGCTGTTGGGAGGCAGTCCTTCTTGTAAAGTCACTTTATTCCAAGTGCAGGAGGGAAGGAATTACATCTTGGGGAAATGTTTAATGTACAAATACAAAAATCACATGGACACGCACTCAATATGCACCACCCTCATGAAACAAAACCGTTCCCTTCCATGGGAGTTTAGGAGGCTCTGAACATGATCAAACAAGCACAAGAATTAGCACAGCTGTTTTTCTTCCTTTAGTTCTTTTTTTTTTTTTTTTTTTTTTAACCATGGATACATTTCCTTCACTTTTCCAGGAAAACCTGTTTTCACACTCTCTCCTCTCTGTCTTTACTTCTCTCACCTGCTTCAACCTAGTCCCTGCTCTACATCTGGCCGTGTTAGTCACCCTGGTGAGGGCAGGAGAGGGCAGTGCTGGTGGCCTCCTGCTCCTCCCCAAAGCTCCGGCACGTGCATGGAGAGATCCCATGTGGCATCCTGCCACCTCAGGCTCAGTCACCCAAGGGTGACCCACAGATGTGCTGGTGATGGCCAGGCCCTCCGCTGCGCCCGAGGCATCTGGCAAACCCCACTCCTCCTGGTTTCTCCCTGTGCCTCAACGGCTCAGTTTTAGCTGCCCTTGATTCCAGCTGGAAGCCCTTCTCCAGCTCCTCAGTCCCCAGGGGAGACATGGGGCTCTTGTAGTTCATAACACTGATGGGCAGCACTTGCAATCCCTTGCCGAGCAAGAGGGGGACCCATAGGAGGTTTCCCTGGGACAGGGCTGACTCCTGTGGGTCCCAGGCAGTTTGTCCCCTGCCACATCCACCTGTGGGGCAATGGGAGAGGGCTCACAAGGGTGGAGGCTGGGGAGTGCCATCAGCACAAGCACCTGGCACAAACACCCAGGTATGTGCTTAAAAGCTGAAGGAAGCTGAAAGAGAGCTTTACAAAAAGGTATTTGCAGAGGAGGGGTAAAAATGACAATACACTAGCGATCCATTCGTATCTAGGTGAGTGTTAGTTGGCAAATCTCGGTTTACACTCACTTGAAACGTCCCCCTCCCTTTTGCGTGGTTCCTTTCCAAGTTAACACAAGTGTTCGTTTTATAATGTATGTCGGAGCAGCACTGTTTTCTGGTGGATACCTTCCCCCGCGAACTAATTAATACTGAGTTCGAATTTGCAACTGGTTTTGCATGTAAAATTGCTTATGTATATATAGGTCTCAAGGATATAAAAAAGACTATTCTTCTGAGCGGTTATTCATATACTTTACTGCAGAATGAGGCTCATCGTTTGGACGTGGGATTTTTAAAATTAAATATACTTCAGTAATCTTATGCACTGAGAGCTGAAATCGTCATAAATGCCACACTTGCTTAGCTTGTTGTAAATCACCTCTACACTCATAAAACAAAGAACAGCTTCTGACAAAATGTGGTCTTTCCCACAGGCCAAAGGATACAGCAGTTTACAACAACTTCTCTGGATACTTGGAAACTTATCAATGAATATAGCAGTGAATATATAGCTTTTACCTACGCAAAAGATTTTTGGTTTCACTGGGTTTTGTTATTAACAATCACCTGAATTTGATCTGCCAGAAGCTAAGGGAACCTGAACTGGCCAAGACATACCTAAAAGCTCTGATAAATGTAACAATTTAAAAATTCAAAAGATGCAAATTACAGTGGTTTATATTCTAGAGCGTGCATGGTGATCCCTGTTCCATTTTTGGGTACCTAATCAAAGGCATTCAAAACATCTCCTTTGCAGATATCCAGGCTCCCTGAAAGGGCCTGGAGTTGAGCATCAAATCATGGAAGCTCTCAGAATCACTGATCTTGAACTGAGTATCTCGCCCAATGCAAATAAATGTGAAACTGAAACAGACCTGGGTACTTTCTGTTGAGGATCAAGCCGACCCTGACAGCAAATCCACAAATTTTTAATAGATATATTTCATGTGCTTTTGTTTCTCAATGCTTTTAAGAGTTGTATAAATAGAAAATGGTCAGATGGAGATGATCGTTTATTTGACTATATAATGTGTGCTTCTCCACATAATTGTGTTACCGAGCACATCCAAGCCCATTGTTCTTTCCATGTGAACAACCTCCATTTGCTGGGGTCATCATATACTGAATACACAGGGAAAACTTATTTATAAGTTTGCTAAGGGTGTACTGTGTACTCAGTTATGTAAAAGGAGCCCTGTGAACCCTCTAACCACGTGGGATCATTAGCGAAGATCTGACTGACGCAACACCTTATTAAAGGCATGACAGCGGAAAAGATGAGGGCATGCCTGCACTTGAAGCTTCCGAAGGAGCCCCCTGCCCCATGGATAAATAGGGCTGGTGAAGAAAGCGGGATTTATCCATGTGCCGATCCTCCTGATTGCAAAGCCTCTTGGCTGCTATGAGCACGGGTAGCTGCTGAGCCTCCTGCAGAGCTAGAGGGGTTGATTTCACTCCATCCAAATCCAGCTGTCCACACCAACTCAGACCATGTGGGCTCTGTGTACTGAGGTGGGGTTTTCACCTCAGCAACAAGCATCTGAATACTAGCTCGTGTGCTAGTCTTCTAGTTTCCTCCTTCTTTGTTTTCTAGATGGCAAACAGTACGGGTGTCTGTGGTCACTCCGCTCTAACCCCTCAGCATTTCCAGTTTGGAGAGGCTCAGTTCAGCATTTAAGGGAAAAGAATACATTCAATTACAAAATCAAAGTGGCATCTTCTGGCATGTGGGCAGCATCTGCTGAATAATAAGCTGGTTTCAGTGGGTGTTTGTTTTTAGGGTAAGGAGCTCTTATTTATTTTTTGTTTGTTTTATTTACCATGGAAGGTAATTTGAGATCTGTTATCAAAACATGTCATGTTCTGCCAAGAAGGGATTAAAGAGGAGAATGCTATGGAAAGAAACTGGGTTTGTCAGTAAAGAACTCAGAGAGATTTTACTTACTGGAGTTTTGCAATCAGCACTTTTAATCTTCCTCACAATTGGGCCATTCAAAGGCTGAGATAATTGTTCAAGGGCCAGTGAGGAATAACCCCAAAACCAAGGAGTAGCTGCCTCAAACGCTGAAATGCAATCGAACACATGACCACGCATTGCCATCCAAAGTTCAGGACAGAGGAAGCACCTGCCTCTGGGTCAGGCAGGGATTTTGCTTTAGACATCTCCAGCATACGTGCCATACATGAGATTCAGCACCGGGCAAGGTTAAGTGGTAAACCAGAATAGGGTGTTCCCATGGAAAAGAAAGAAAGCCCAGCGGCAAAGCTAATCTCAATTGCAGACGGAAATGTCCTTTGAGGTAGAAGGCATTTAAGCTGCCATCCTGAAAGATGCTGAGCCTTCTCAGCTGCCCCAGAAATGAGGAGGACGGAAAAGCAGACAGATAGTCCACCTTGGAGAGATGACTCCAGTGCTGCTGTACTACAAGAGAAGCTAAGGAACAAGAAGTGAGGCTGAGTAAATCATTCTCTTCTCGTGATCACAGTGGTCACCGAGAGCACTAACACTAGGCTGGTAGCATCAACGCAGTCACAGGATTCCTGCATTGGGTCAGGGAGCAGCTCCAGTTTTGCAGCGACATAACGGAGAAGGGCCTTTGGCATACTGAGTGGAAGATAACAAAACAAAACAAAACAGAGAGCATCGCTGTGCAAGTCAAAAACTGAACCAGGGATACTTGTCCCTACCTGCAAGCTCTGCTTCTCTTAGCAGTATCCATCACCTCAGTGTTGTTCTCATGTGGTAAAAGACATGGACTGATTAATGAAAAATAAAACTGTCTGGGCACGAGCTGCCAAATTTTATAGCTGCCGAAAGTTTCAGCTAGACAGCTAGAGGGATTTCTAAGGGCATCTACATAGCTGCCACCAATTTCTTTGTGGCTTAGGTGGTTGGGCACTATCACAAATCTTGCTAAGACACCTTTCTGATGTGCTAAGTTTTCCTAACTACTCTGTAAAATGTCAAGATCTAAACAGCCTGACAAAAGTTATGCGGAATTACTTTGACAAAACTTAGGACAAAATACAGACCTCTAAACTTCTCGATTTCTGCTTTAAAACCAAGATTTCCTTTTCATTAGTTAAAGTCATCCTTTAGGATGCCCTGTGGGGAGGACAAACAGGGAAAAAAAGCAGAAGAAAAGTTTGTGTAAGTAGAGATGTTTCTTGGGGACTGAAAACATATTTGTTGCCTTATCTACTGCTTTTTTAACCTCAGGAAGTGCCAGGCAATTGGAATATGAAGATTGGTATCTTAAATATATCGACACTTGGAAATCTTCTGGATTAAACACCATTACATAACTCTTTCCATTAGTGCCTTCAGTTGATGAAAAAGCTGAACAATTTCAAGCCCTTTCTTTTTTTTCTAGAGCCAAATGTGAGGAGGCAGGGGAAGCTCTTGAGCAAGGCTTATGCCCCGGAGCTGGGTGTGCTGCCTGCAGTCGGGCAGGTGTTGAGGAACTGGCTTCCTCACCTCACTCTGCCCTGAGTGGGAATAGACAGAGGAGGCACAAATCCGTGGCTGAAGGGGATGAATCCTCGAGGTGCATGGAGGGGGCAGCAGGATGAATTCCTGCCACCCTCAGATGGGAGAAGTCTTCCCTATAGCAGGCAAAGAATGAGGTCTCTGATGCTGGTGCTGGAGAGACTGAGCCTGCACCCTAGGTGGGATTTATGGAGAGAACTGCTGAAGACCTGGAGGTCCATGTGGGAGTAAGGAATGCACTGGGGGTTTGCAGGCAAAGGTTTTACCTTGTCACTGAGATCCAACAGAGGAAAGAGTTGAGAAGATCCCTGAGCATCCTCCTGTGTGTCCCAGAGAATGAAGTCCCTCTTGTTTTGCCTCACTAAAGCCACAGGTGCAGAGAATTGATTGAATGGAAGAAAATATGAGCCCAGAGAGCATCTCCTGGGCCCTGCAGCTCAGCCACATCTTGCGTTCTGCACTTCCATAACATAGCAAGATCAGTCTTATATTGCAACTTTCTGTCTCTGATAGCCCCCTTGGAAGGCTGCCAGGGCTTCTCTGATACCTAGGAACTACCTTCTGATTTCCAGCCTAAATTCACTGATGGTCAGTTTACAGAACAACCACTTGTTCTCGAGCCAACACTGTCCTTTGGCACAAATGGTTCTCCTCCCTCCCTGATGTTGAACCTCTCTGCTGTGTTTATTTACTGTAATTACCTTCCCTCTCAGCCTCTGTTTTGGCACACTGAAAAAACCCTGCTCTGCTAAGCTCTCCTTTAAAGTAAGGTCTTTATCCCTCTGGTCATACTAACCACCCCCCTTTACACATACTGCCACTTCAGTTATATTTTTCTTGAACACTCAATGATCATCACTTCATCTGGACCTCAGATGAAATTTCTCTAAAACTTTCTATACTGCTATTAATACAGTATCCCACCTACAGTATCCCAAAATGGCAAAACTGGTGTCCCATGTTTGGGAGGGGAGGAGGACTTCTAAGGCTACACAGAAGGAATTCCTTGGGACTGCTCTCATTCCTGGGCTTCTGCTGGGTATCACCAGCCCTCTTGTGTGTCTCAGCATAACCAGCCCTGCAGATAAGTGAAGACTTGGCAGAGATAACGTGTCGCCATAACAGAATTTTAGCCCTGTCAAAATTACTATTTGGAGAGGACCCAAATGGCATTACAAACTTCACAAACCGAATGGAAGACATGCCTCTTGCTATAAGGAGCCTACCTCCACGTGGGACAAAATGATTGTGTAAAAAACAATGTTGAGAGCTGGAGCCAAATAAAAATGGACACTATGAAGCTGAGGGTTATTTAGCTGTATTATACACATCTTGTGTATATCTTTACCAGACTGGTATTTTCCAGTCTATACAATATATTCTGTATATACTATAACCTCACAAACATTCTCCAAGATACAAATATAGAGGGTGTTAGTTTCACAGCAAAACAAGAAATCTCACTTGGCCAGAAATGCTAGACAACATACTTTTGTGCTTCTTCAGTTGGCAAGAGTCACATTGCTGCTGCTCCCTCTATGCTTTAGAGCAAACTTCCTAAGACATGCTCCAGTTTGATCGATAAGAGAAACTCTGGACAAAAATGGGAGCATCTGTGCCTGCAGAGCTACAGGATGGATTCAGACAGCCTTAAAGAGGAGGTTTATATAAATTTGTTAGTAGGGGGTGTGAAAAGGGAGGAATTTTTATCCAGAGTGGACTTTATTAGACTGAATGAAAAAAGAATTACTTTGCGTATTCTAATCTGGTTCACATGCTTTTGTGCTTATCTCTTCAGATGCAAGCTGGTTTATGACATGATAAATAGACAGCACAGTGAGTCTGCTGCTAATGACACCATACCCCTTAAGAAGAAAAAGTGTGGAGGTTACTCATGGCATTATACAGAAGTATTATCTGTGAATCAAAGAAACATACTATACTTTCAGTAAAAAGATATTTCTCTCTATAAGGTTTCCTTTTTGATACAGCCAGTTGGAACCCTTCCAGCTAAACAGATTTGGTTTGCAAACATCACTATTTCAACAAGCTTCATTCAACCTCCCAGAGACTGTGGCACTTGAGCTCTGGGTCCATACCACTGGCGTGGCTTCAACTCCTTCCTTTTCCCCACACAGGAGCTGTTTGGTGGCTACTGACATTGAAAAGAGGGGAAAGAAAAAAAAGCCTCTCTCTCCCTTGTCTGGAGTGGGCTCCCAGCACGCATTCACCATGTTGGCTGCACGCCCCAGGAGATGGGTGATGGAGGGGACCTCCATCAAAAGGGATCTCCCCTGTCTCCTAGCAAAATGTGTGCGACTGGTCTCATGGTGGGGAAAACGTACTGAGGACTGGGGAGGAGGGATCTGCACATCCAGGAGAAGCAGCAGAGCTTGGCAGCCCTGGTGGAGCTGACTGGAAATGACGTACCCGCTGCCAGCTTCTGCGCTGCCCGCGCTGCCCGCACTGCCCGCTGACATGCTGGTGCGACTCACCCCCCGCTGCTCCGCCAGCCGGGGGGAGGCAGGAGCGGCGCTGATAGGAAGGGTGCCAAGCTCAGACAGCACTTGCTTCACATGCCGGGGAGTGTATTTTGGGATGGAAAGGTCAGGTGGTTAATCAAGTGGAAATGGGATGATACGATGTTAAAGCGCCATGTACTCGCTCTGCAAGCATGCTGGGTTAAGGAAAGATGGGGAGACACAGACGTGTCTGAATAGAACATAAAAATATTGGCATTGAGTGTATTGCGTAACAGAAAGAGTTGGCGGGTCCCTGATCTTCAGAGCCTGTTAAGCCCTTTTTGCAGGGAGCTACAGGCACATTAATCCAGATTCTCAAAAGCACCTGAAAACTGCATTTTGCAGCAGCAAAACACGGAGACAGAATGACAGCCCTGTTGAAGCCTGCTCTGAAACGCTGCTCTGTGAACACTTCTAACTCCATTAACCTATGGCCTATTGAGCTGATTTAAAAGTGGAAATATTAAAAATCGAAGCAGGATACCTCTGTACTCAGAACCAAGCCATTTTAATTCCCTGGGCTTAAACGCCGCCCTTGATTCCACTCCTGTGTTTCACCTGCTCACGGGAACCCTGATAAACTTGGGCTGGTTTTGGTGGAACAAGATTACGATAGCAAGGACCTTGAAATGTCTCTTAAACAAAGCGTATTGCACCTGGAGGAAGACAAAAGGCTGGCTTGTAACAGAATAATCTCTCAGTCATTACGTTTCATGCTAATTCAAAGAGCTGATCTTTAAATGATCTCTCTCGCTTTGCTATCGGTGCTAATTCTGTTGCTTTGGTTAAAGATCTGTCAGCAATTTTATTACAGACTCTTGTTTCCAGGGATTTTAGACTTGGTCATAAAAGTGTGGTCCCAGCTGAAACTTAACATATAAGGTTTCAAAATTTAAAAAAGAAGAAGAAGAAAAAAGCAAGCGAGCTAACTCAGATATTTTTAAGGCTATAAAAGCATAAAAAGAACCAGAAGCATGCAGCATAATGTGAGTACAATCATTATTTGTTCTCCCTAGAGAGGAGAAATAGCTTTATTTTTTTAATTTTCTTAACCTATGGGTAAGTCACCAGTTTTCGGGCTGTCACCAGTTGGAAACATTGTTTGGGCTAATTTGGGGGAAAAAAATGACGCTATTTAATCGCACATGTTTTGCATGATATTCCTAAACCCACTAGTTAGAAGTTTACTTATGCAATTTATGAACTCAATATTAATGCCTCCAAAAGAACACCTTCTTGGCCCCATGACTTACACGTTTAAGTAATTTTTATTGGCCCTGAAAAAAATGATACTGTAAAGGAAGCCTATAAATTCGTATTTATGTAAAACTCTTGAATTACAGATCTACCTACTCTGGTTAACATTAACCACTGTAGAATTAGTAATTGTGTCTTTAGTATCTGATTCAGCCTGGTGTTAAAAGAAACTCAGCCATAATGTACAGATAGATAGATTTATAGCTCTTCTCTATATAAACTTAAAATGATCATCAGGGCTCTTACCTAAACTTTGCTAAACACCACCTCAGCGCAGCTCACGTCTCTGTTTACTTTTCCCCTCCGTACAAAGGAAGGGGTGAGTTAAGGTTGAAGCGTTGGCCAGGTTTGGAGCTTTAACTGAATACCCTCACTCTGTGCGTGTGGGTCAAATCCTCTGACATTATACGCTTGATACTGGGGCACAGAGTAATATTTCAACTTAAACCATGTGTGATGTGGTGGAAGCTTTTTCTCCCCTTCTGTTCCCCTTTGGTCTGTGAATTGGTTATGGTTAGATCTTTTAAATGAACAGGTGTACTTTCTCCCTCCTTGTGATATGAAAGAAGCATAAAACTCGATTATAGCAATTTATGGTCTCTCAACTTGCTTGGACTTGTATCCATGACACAAGCGGCTTTATGCTCAAATTCAAGACTTGGTAGAATAGGAAGTTAAAATTAACCTCAATCCTTTTATAGATGAAAACCTCAACAAATAAACAGTGGTTTAGTGGCATGGCAACCTGCCCCTTTAAAACCAAGAACTAGTCTGAGATGTCTATTTTGAGTTAGTTTTGCTTTTTTAAAGAAGATAATTGGACTTGGATGAATAGAGGAGTAGCCTGTGATTCATACTGGTGTGAGTTAAAGCAAAGTTGAATGCTACTACTTGGAACTTAGCAACACATGGGGTTGATGCCTCATTTTATGCCTATATAAAAAGCACTCTGTGCTCTCTTCAGCAAGTTTCAACACATGTTTTTCAGGATGCAAAGACGTGTGAATAGGTATAGCAATACTATGGAGCAGGACAGAAGCGTTTTGGTTTTGGAGGCCTGTGTTCTGCAATGTAACACTGCTTCTTAAAAATAAAAAAGAAAAAAAGAACTACCCCAGCTCCGTAGAGCTCACACAGGAGACCAGCCCGAAAACCGATCATACTTTAAACACTGAGGAAAAAATGATGCTCCTTCCCACCCTAGCCCTTTTCCCCACTGTGATAGCGTGACCCTGAAAAGACAAGCCCTAGAAATTAGAAGGCGTCTGTAGCAGAGACAGTCCCAAATGAGGGAGGCTTCAGTTTGGGGCTTATTTTGCTGATAGTGACTGCAAGCCTCAACAAGTTGCTCAGTGGATAATGTGCAAATTTCAGAGGCAGAGGGAAAGGGGAACCAGGAGAAAGCTGCCTGATAGCTGAAGAGGAGGATATCAATGACAAAATGTTAGCAGTTCAATTGCTACCATTTTCTGAGCTACGTCCGCAGGTGAAACAGAAAAATCTGGTTTGTAAAAGCACAGCCGAGCACTGTACTAAAACTATTTCTGGAGAGAGCAGCTGAATCCACGTCCGAGCGTGAAAAGCCTACCACTCTGAAGCTGTACGAGCGAGGGGCTTTCACAGGGAACCAGGGAAGAGGGATACTCGACGTTAAACCCGATACCCTGCTAAGCATATAGTGTTTCCAAGAAGCTGAAGAATGCACGTCTGCGACCGATACCTCCACCCACGTAGCTGCTGGCTGCTGAGGAGCCATAATAATATGTGTGTTTTCCTTTATAGGAACAGAGCTGCGTGCAGCGGAAACCCAGCGTGGTTTGCTCTGCAGAACAGAACACTAAGCGAGGGGACTGCCGGGGCTGGGACTGGATCCTTCACCTGACCTGACCTGGCATTGCTACACAGGGGGAAGGAGCTGGGTGGTCCTTCCAACTGTCTTTTTGCCCACCTCTTTGTACAGTATGGCACATGACAACGTGTTGATTTATTTCCCATGCTGTTCAAAAACGTCTGCTTCTGCTCACAGCAAAGTCAGCAGCAGACTTGCAGTAGATTCCACTGAGACAAAGACCTTCCTAGCCCCTGGGAACAGAAGGATGTAACAAGCGTTTGCCTTAAGTAACAGATAACCTTTTCTGCATGCAACAAGGAGTACCGTGATTTTAAAAATCAATGCTGAAAAAAGAACTTATTCTGATTTGCAGTAACTATTTGTCCCCAAAACCCCAGCAGAGAACCTCAACTAAGGCCATTTCATTCCAGCTGGAAGAATAGAGGAAAACTCCAATAAGAACAGCATTCACTAAAACTAATACTGTCCTGCATCGCCGCTTTAGTTGCGACTCAGTATGAAGCTGCATTTTGACATGTGTTTTGCAGAACACGGATCAGCTGATGGTTTAGTGACCTGATTCATCGCTCACTGAGTTTCAGCTGATCTTAGGGACACAACTGGTTTTAGGACGGACAGACTCAGATCTAGAGGTGGTAGGTAGGATTTCAAGCTAGATGACTTGGTTTCACTCGCATCATCTGAGCCTGAGCCTCAGAGGAAATCACTCCTGAATCACCGTTTTGCACATTATTGTTGAAATAACTACCCGCTACAGAAATATGCTCAAACCAGCCTGCCCATATTAAAGTCTTAGCACTAAGAGGTCATCTTCAGGGGACGAGGTACTTTGCAAAGCTGTCTCTGCTGCTGCCTTCCTGGGTAAGGTCAAAGCAAGGCGCTGACAGTATTTCTCTCATTCAAGCACACAATGTAATTGATAAATATCCATCAGAAAATACACCTACACATAGAAAAAGGCCTAGCATAATGCATCTTGGCAAGAAAACAACAGCTTTCAAGACATGGTTCTAGCATAGATGAGGTTAACAAACACCATGAGCTGTACTGACACCAGGAAGATGCAACAGTACGGACCCCTTAAAATCGGTAAGGTCTTTAGTAATACAGATATATGTTAGGAAGCCACTCCTTTCACTTGTTAAAGGCTTTCACTCATTAAAGGTGGCCAGGGGGAGTCTAGAAGAGATGGAGGGGCAGGGGGCAGCGAGCCCCAGTGCTCCGCAGGCTGGCGGGGGGGAGATGGGCGAGCGGGGGGAGGATTTCAGGTACTTACCCTGAATCTGACTCTGAGGCTGAGGGTTAAAAGCAGTGGTGTGGTTCAAGGAGGCTCGTGGGTTGGGTGTGGGGGCTGGGTGGTGTGGGCTGACCCTCATGGCCGTACGACGCAACTGCTCCAGTTCACTCAGGCGCTCTGAAAAGGACAAGCTCCCGGGCTTTGTCTGATCATCTATTTTCTGACGATGTCCTATTGTGGGAGGGGGGGGAAAAAGATCAGAAAATCTCACTGACACATGAGGTCTGTTGACTTTTTTTCTTTTTTCTGTTGTTTTCTTTTTTTTTTTATACCCCTCATCCACTGGCAAAGTACCTAACCAGCTAGTGGCTGTCCAAAATCAAACTGAAACCACCTCTCTGCAAGAACAGGCGACACAAGCAAATCATGCATTGTAACTGTATTGAGAGGTCGAGTGTGAAGGACCAGATCTACCGAAATTGCAGTGCCTCCTTACACCTCACACTTGGAGAGGAGGTGTTTCTAAAAGGAGGCCTGTCTGTGGGGATGCATAAAAGGAGGAAGCATTGAGTGGCCCCTGCGCTAAACCTGCATTGGAATAACTCCTTGAAAAATTCAGTCCCAGATTGCCGTAAGGTACCATAATCAGGTAAGTACTGTGGGACTATAAAATAACAAATCCGATTTTTTGATCTTTTTGCAATGGATTTACAGACAGAAATAGGAAAGAAACACCAGAAGCTGGCAGAATTGAAACTGGAGTAATGGAGTTTCTCTTAGTGGCATCAGGAGCTTCAGAAACCTGAGGTCTCACCAGGTATCTGACTACACAAGTGTAGATCCTGACATTACAGCATCGGCCAGGGCACAACAGACTTGGTCATGGCCATGCAGGAATCAGAGGGTCCAGCACTCCCCAGGGCAGTTGTTGGAGCATGGTCCCCATGAAGCTACAGTGCTGTGGCCCTGTGGGGCTGGGAAGGACAGGGAAGGTGCTGGAGAGGCTCAGCTCCAGCGCATTATCGGGCACATCCAGATTCAGCTGGAAGGGCAGAGACATCCCATCCTGGGCAGGGCTGGTTTCTAGATAAGCCTTAGCTAGCAGCAGTGAGCAGTTCACAAGGACTAAGGTAATGCATTTCTGACTGTTGCCTGTGGCGGCTCTCTGCACTGGGATCTACTGTGTGTCAACCCGTGACCACAAAGACAGCACAGAGAGCATGCAAGAAGGACATGTTGTCTCCCTTCCTCTTCCTCCCATAGGACACCGTTACCCTGACGGGAATTCATGTCAGATCTCTAGCCCAGAGATCAAACACGTTTTTTCTACTTGTTCCCTTGAAGAAGGTGGCATCATCCTTGGTTTCTGCTGAATACCATAGTTTATCTGTCTATCTGCTCCCAATTTTCATTTTCTTGGCATGAAAAGTTGCCTCCTGCAGCTTTCTTTGCATCTCCATCCCCCCTGCAAGGAGGTGACCAGTGCTGTTTCTATGTTGAGTCCTTTCTCAACGCATGGCTACAACAGTGAAACAGACTGGGAAAAAAATCCTAACAATAATCCACCGTGCCCTATTCCACACATCCCCATAGTATTTAATACATAAACATTCATAAACATCCACCTTCCAATTCTGAGTATTGGTGAGTAAGCAGCAAAACATCACTGGAGCTCTCTGTATGCCCCTTACTCTACAGAGCACTCTTTCAAGCCGCCCTAACAGCTCAATCAAGACACAGGCCCATTTTATGCACTAAAAGGAAAATGTACATTTAAAAGCAGTTCCCAGTAGCTGCATTTCTAAAATTAAATTTTATAACTTGTATTATGGTTCCAAATCGCAGTGGCTTGGCGTTTCTTCCTGTTGCCAGGCCCTTTGGCACAGCTTGAACTGTCTCAGATTCCACACTGTGCTGTAAATTATCCCAAGGGGGGGGGGGGGGGAGGGAATTAAAATATAAAAAGACATATTATATAGTAGTGGTTTCATCATTAAAGAGACCCATTAGGGCTTCCAAAAAGAAAAAAAAAAAAAGGAAAAAAGGAAGGGAGAAGCGAAGAAAGATGAAAAAGACTTTTATCTGACATTCTGGTTGGTCAAGAGCAAACGCTTCATCTGTCAGCAATGCAAAGCTGGATGGCCAGATGCTGCCTCAGGGCTTGGGCTCCTGACCCTGGGCTTGAACACAAACACGCAGAGTCATACATGAAGTGTAAAATACCTCATACATTTGGATTATTTTAAGCTTCATCAGGCTGAACCCAGGCTTGCAGAGCCAAGAGTCAGATCTTTCCAAATCCTTCCCCCCAGTGTAATTTATTCCTAATTTCAAATTCCGCTCAGACATCTTCTGCTTTCAAGTGAGTGCACCAGCACCAAGTTTGACCCCCTGCTACCCTGCCTTCTCCTCCTACCTCCCTGGTGCTGCCCTCCCAGCATCCGGAGTTTTGCCTGCCTGGCGTGAAACCAATCATCCCAGAAGCACAAGCCTGTGTACTTGCAACCTTGCACGGAGGTGAGTGGTTCCTCCTGAAGCCAACAGGACAAGGGCTGCATTAAGGCTGCTGTGGCAGGATTAACTTCCCTGCTTTGAAACTGGCTCAGGCACTAAATCTGTGTCGAGCTGGCACACGACGCCGGGCAGGGCAGGCAAACTCGTGCTCACTCTAAACAAACCAGAGTGCAGGCGGCGAGCAGGGCACATTAACCCAAGCACAGCATCCTCCCAAGGTCACCACAGGGCACCCTGTTCCCAGGCCAGCTCCCTCTGGGCTGATGGGAGTATCTCTGCCTGCCTCTGCACTCCTTATCCACAGAAGGAAACTCCTGGATCCCCCCACCCAGCCCTGCTGAATTTTGGGCACTGAAGGGGGTGTCTCAGCTAGCAGCCTCCTGGACAGGGCCTCCTCCATAGCCTTGGGGTACCAGTGGTGCATCAGCACACCCAAGATCTGTCTCATCCCTTTGGGCTTGTAGAAATTCCACTTGTGCCAGTGCATTCAGGGAAGAAAGATCAGTGCCAACAGGTTCCTGCTCAGGGGAGCTCTGCTGTTGCTTTTGTCCGTACATTGTAATTTTGGGAGGGATATACCTAGAATCAATGCCAAGCAGTATTGTCACCTCAAGATGTAGCTCCAAAAGTGGCTCTTAACACCCCACCCCAATCTGCAGAGCCATTTAACCTTTTCTCCCTTGCTGACTGATGCAGGTAGCAACACAGAACCTGTTTTGCATGAGGGTCTGCAGCAGGAAAGTGAAGAACTGTGTCAGAAAAATCTAACAAACATAAATGGTTTTCCCAAGCCACTATAAATGCACAGGCAGAGCTTCGCTAGGGTGACTTGTATTTTCATGTTTATTAGCTTTACTTTGAAGTTACCCTCTAAACAGCTCACTTAAAGAGCAGGCAACTTATCCTCAGTTCAGCCCTGTAAAGCCCAGGACTATTATTACCCCCGTTTCACAGGTGGAAAACTGAATGACAGAGAAATGAGATGACTTGACTGTGGCCAGTCAGTGACCCTGTGGCAGACGCTGGCCTCCCAGCTCAGCGTGGTGACCACAAGCCCAGGCTTCCCCTTTCCAAGAGAGCACCATGTTGCGGGATG
>NW_009920536.1:0-11005 GCF_000696875.1 Nestor notabilis | reverse complement strand
TGCCCTTAGGAACTGGTGCGGCTCTGCTGAGCCAGCAGTTTGGCCACAAGGATCTGCCACTTCTGCAAATCAGATGGTACTTTATGGACGTCAATCAAACATACAGCTGTTGAATGAAGATGACGTTGGCCTAGAGCTCACAGAGAGAGCTGGCTTGCCATGAAATGGTACCACTGTCTTCTTTCCCTGATGTTTTTTCCCTTTCCCCCATGTTTTTTGACAAGCATCAATTTGCAGGTACTAGCAGAAGAAATAAAAGGGCAGCATTTTCTTCCCTCAGGTTGCAGGGTCAGACAATGAAACAACTAGGACATCCAGCCTGCCTGGCTAAATCTCAGGGTTTGGGGGCTTCTGGACTTTTTTAGTTTTATCCCTTTCAAATACTGTCTCAGTGAGGTCAGGCAGATTTTTTTACACAGAAAATTAAACAAGGAGCGCAGAGAAAACATTAGCTTTTCCGATACTTTTACAGCAATGCAACATGAAAGCACTTTCCCTCTTAATGGGAGGGAAACGCAGTTTTATAGACTTTAAGAGACTGTGGAGCACTCAGCTTGGCCCTCAGCCATCTGGTTGGGGTTCTGGATGTGGAAACAACAAGAACAAAGTGCTTTGCAGCCCCTGCTTTTGCATACATTGGGTATTCACTGGGAACCCTTGCTCTGTCCGGGTTTCACAATATGGCTGGTCCCATGAAGATGAGGCCAGAAGCACATCGGGATGCCTCCAGGTGCAGAAAAAGAAACAGGTCTCCCATTATCTTCATTTTAACCTAGTCTGTAAGTATCACTAGATGCCTTTCAGGTTCAGAGGGGGAGGAATAGGTAAAACAGAGGCAGAGGAAAGGCATCGCTACTCTCATTCTGCTAGCTGAAGCTACCAAAATTGCTGTGGGTACCCAAGACCTTTGTACAAGTAAACAATGCTGGAATGCATTAATGGACATTTTTCTTCTCTTTTAATCAATTCGCAGGACGAGTACACTGTTCTGTCATTCACTGTCTTGCTCTCATTCACTCACAAATAATTTGGAGCTGGTGCACTGGGAGGTACTACTGCCTGCAAAAGATTTGGGCTTGGGGGACCGGGTGTTTGATGGAGACTCACTGGCTCATGGCTGCTGAGCATCCCAGCTAGAGGCAGACCTGTGCACAAACACCACAGGTTTTCGTGTGCATTGCCCATGAGTTTTCTTCCCAAAATCAGCAGGGTGTATTTGCATGGCGATAATCATAGAATCATAGAATAGTTAGGGTTGGAAAGGACCTTAAGATCATCTAGTCCCCCCCCCCCTGCCATGAGCAGGGACACCACACACTAAACTATGTCGCCCAAGGCTCTGTCCAACCTGGCCTTAAACACCTCCAGGGATGGAGCATTCAAGACTTCCTTGGGCAACCCATTCCAGTGCCTCAGCACCCTCACTGTGAAGAACTTCTTCCTTATATCTAATCTAAGCTTCCCCTGTTTAAGTTTAAACCCATTACCCCTTGTCCTACCACTAGAGTCCCTAATGAAGAGTCCCTCCCCAGAATCCTTCTATATATAAGGGGAGTTTAATTATGCAGAGCCCTTTCTCCCAGAGGGGAACAGAATACCTTCCCCTCTTTTCTCTACCACTCTCCCCGCTTTTCCCAGGTGGACATGGAAACACTTCACACCCAAAAAGTGGATTATACAAAGGAAAATACAGCATCTGGAAGACTTTTCGAAGTAGGGAGTGACTGATGAGACCCAACGTTTTGGTTTAATGAAAGTTGCCTGCTTTGAAACTGTGCTGGACCTTAATACAAGCATCTCCACTTTTCAGGGCTGTTTGTGTTCAGGACTTTGGTTTGGCTCCAGCTCTAGTGGGGTAGAAAATTAGCCATGTTTCATTGTGCCCAGTTAATAAAGTGGTACACATTTTTTTGTGCCATGGAGCTAAAATAAATCCAAGTATTCTGTACGTAGTGAAGAATGAGAAGAAAACACCCTCTTTCACATTTTTCCAGGAAGTCAGCACACTATTTTAGTGCAAAAATTGATATATTCTTGTAAAAAAAAGTGAATTAAAATATAGTGCTTCTATATTACTACCAAGCTGGAAAATTCTTGAACATCAACTATCCTGCTTGCAAAATAGCATTTTTTTCTTGCTAACAATAGAAATAGTGCCTTAAGGGCATAAACCAGTAATGGTTTTTTATGTGCCAGATATCCCAGATATAAAATACTTTGTACACTCTTTTTCCTTGATTTCCTACCTGCACAGCAAAAGTAGTATAACATTTCTAGGACTCTGTTTTCTGTGTTTTCAAACAGACGTGACCTGATCCTGCAGAGATGTATGCACATACTTAGCATAATGCACCAAACATTCCTACACAGCAGCCCACCGGGCTCGAGGAAATCATGCTTGAAAATAAAACTAATCTGTACAGTGGTTTCCTCTCTAGCATCCATCACTTGGAAAAGACTTATACCGCACTCAGGCACTAGAAGGATCAGTACAAGACAGCATCAGAGCTCACCAACCTCTCGTATAGTGTTAAAAAGAGAGTAAGTAAAAAGTTCCTAAAAATTAATTAGACACTGTAGGATATTTTCTCCTTCCTCAGCTAAAAATATTATTGCTGTGGTGAGGAAAAATAATGGTGATGGTAGTCAGAGCTTTGAGTAAACTCATCAGCAATTATATCTTTCCGCTGTTTTTCTTAAGCACGCTACAATGCAAACCTTCTTTCCAGACAGAAGGAACACTGTGGTAGACAGGATATTATGCTCAATGTTTTCATGTCATGTCTGTAATTACCAGCAGAATCAGTGTTGGTCATCAGACCTGACCTGACCAGAGGCACAAGGTGCTGGGAAACGTGTGAATGAGTCTGGATATTATGTGACTTGATGACCAGGCTGACATCCAGCTGCCCTTGAGAAGCAGAATGCCAAGTAACGCCAAGCACAGACAGACTGAGACGGGAAGCCCTTCCACATGTGCTTCTCCTATCAGCTCCCTGGCAAGCCTCACCCTTTCAGTGTCTCTGTGGAAAAATCTGCTTGTTACTCTGACTAGCTGCAGACAGACTAGATGTTTCAGGTGCAATCCTTTGCTGAGCACTTAATTTTTCCAGCAGGTGATCCAACTTGGCTGCGTGTTGAACGAGTGTCCAGTGATACCAGCAAAGTGAACAGTGATTTACACAGCAGGTTCCCTACTTTCTGGTAACTCCCCACTTTTCCCAGGGGAAAAACCCAGGTAGCTTCTTGCACCTCTGTTGGGGGGTTAGTCGCCCTACTGCAACAACATGCACCCTGAGCTGCTGGTGCATTTTTTTCCTATGTTTTAACAGTGGTTAAACAAAATTTTGGAAAGATTTCTTTTTTCTTTTTTTTTTTTTTCTCATAGCTTTTCTTTTTTAAAAAGCTTCTTAAAAAGCCCCACCAAACAGATGCTCTAGATAGAGCAGAATATGCAACAAGAGGAAGTCCTGCCCCGGAACAATCCCCCTCTCCCAGCAGGCAGGAGAGTCTAAATCACGCCCCTCTGGCCTGGTCTGTATTAGAACACAAACTTCAGTTTCCTGTTTTCCAGGTGAGTGACCTAATTTGCAAGCAGAGAGCCCTTTTCGTCACTGATTCACCATCCAGCTGCCTCAGTAGAGTGACTCCAGGAAAAGCGACAAGTGGAGGCTGGCACACTGACTGCAAGACCCTAGGCTCCTCTGGGCTGGGTCCCTCCAGCTCTCTCCCTGCCTCTTGATGAACATATGAAAAGCCTCACGTCTACCCTGAGGTACCACAGCCAGAAAAAGCAATCTCAACAATTTTTGCAAGGCAGGAAATAAGCTTCCTCTCCCCCCAGCCCTGCTGGTGAGGCCTGTGCTGTACTAACGAACAGCAATGCACAAACACATTTCCACTTAAAACACTATTATTTTGTTTGCCGTGCACCCACTAAAACTTCTGATGAATCTGATGTATATGTCCCCTCTATTTCTGTCTTGGAAGTGCAATTATTCTGTGGGTTCACCCCAGGAATTAGGTCATAGCAATGAAGTAAAAGTAAGGGAACCAAGCGTTAGGAGTTTGGAGGGAAGAAGTTGCTCATGAAAGTTAAATTAGTCTACAAAATTATACCCTTCGCTTTCTTCCCCCTTTCCCCCATGTCACTGTATATACTTTAAAAATCCCGACTCCTTGACAAAGTTTGAATGACTCCCAACTTAAGCATCACATTGCCAAAAGCCTCTTTTGTTTCTTTATAGTTTGCATCTTCCCACACGTACAAACTGCCATAAGAATACCCTCCAGCCATGGGCTGAGACATCATTAGTTGAAGATATGTATGAAAGAGTAGGTGCAGAATGAGACACAACCAGCCAACCAACAGCTCAGCAAGCAACCAAGAAAAATACAGGCACAAAAAGATACCTCTGTCCAAAGAAAACGTGTAGAAACACAAGGCTCGGGCAGCAAGGACTGAGCCACCATTTGAGCAGCCCTTGGGAGAAGGTTGTCTCTCTGCTGAATACAGGGGACCAGGCTCCTGATTCAGGCACCTTAATCAAATGTTAGCTTTGGTGGGATGAATCTGCACCCCCGCCCTCAGCCTGAGTGGGAATGGAGAGGGATGACACCTTTGCCACCTTTGCAGTGCCTTGGAGAGGACAAACAAACAGGAAAGTGAGTTGCACAATCATGGTGTAGGAGGTCAGAGAAACAGCTTAGATAGAAACCCGTTTCATCAGTCCACTGAAATATCTCTAGACAGTAAAAGGTCTCCGTCATTCAGCCTCAGATAGAGTTGAACAAGGGACCTGCAACTTAAAGGTCAGGTCCTATGGCTCACTGTCTGTGTAAACCAGGGGAATTTGGCAACACAAAAGTAAATTTACTCCCCACGGATACTGACCATTGAGACTTCAACGACTTGTAAAAAACTTTGCTCCTGTCTAAAAAGTGTGTATCTGGTCTACACACTTCCCTTGAACTAAAGACCTTTGCTTTTACCAAGTCTGGTGACTGGTGTTGCCACACAACAGTTGAAAATAACTGTTTTTTTGGAAGTAATCAGTTTGGATATTTTAATCTGTAGTTACTAAGTAGTCGCTCCTCTGTACTAATGCTCCATTGTGCCTACACAGGACTGCAGTTCACTGGAAGCTCATAAATTTCATGTGGTTCTGCCTAGTCTTTCTTTTAGATTCTTGAATCATTTTTTGCTTTCCTCATTTTCTTTGCAGCTGCAGAGAGATATAGTAAGCTACTGTACAGCATTTTGAAAGCAGGGCCTCTGAGAAGTTTCCAAACTGCGTACAAGCAGGTTATTCTTTGGCTTGTTTTCTTTGGCTTGGTGTTAGCAGTACAGAATGAGTCAAACAGTATTAACTTTCAAGAGGGAAGTGGTGTGGTCAACCAAAACTGTTTGTGGCTAGATTGCAAAGATAGGTAGAGCAGGTAATGAAGAACAGCCCATAATGCAGGGTGTAGGTAGGAGAGGCAGACAGACTCAGACAAACAGAATCCTTAATAATTAAATCAACACTGTCGCCTAAATTTTTCTGCAGCTTTATGTGCTAAGGTTATGACACAGCCTGGCTTTTCTGGACTGGTCAGCCTTGAGGAGATGGCCTGGTGCATGTCGTGTTTAATGGACTCAAACAACACCACTCTTCAGAGGAAGAATAAAGGTCAGCTGCTATTAAAAAAGAACAAAAACATACCAAGTTTTCATTTATGGCTGCTTAAATTCTTTCTCACATCTCGCCCCATTTTTACAGGCTGTTCCTTACCAATTCCGTGATTAAAGAAGGCAGGGGACATGTTTCCATCCTCCCCTCACTTTGGGATGTGTTTCAGTTATTAACAAGCACATTGTGCCCTCACACAATAGGCAACTCCTTCTTTTACAATTCAGAAGCAGAACTGAAATGGCCTCTCCCAAGCACTGCTCTCCTTCATGCATTGCGCAGACCCATGCAGCACTGACACAGGAACAGCCTGACCAGGATTTATCATTAGCACTAACAGAAAATGCATTTACTGATTACAATTCCCAATTGCAGCAGACGAGCAAATAGCAAGGGCACAAATGGAGATGCAGAGCAAAAATCATTTCTGCATCCTTCACAATAGGTGACAGAGGATGAAGCAAAAGCCTGCAGTGTTTTCGTATGGGCTTGCAAGGAGGAAACTGCTGCACCTTCTGATAATCATGGACAGAAGAAGCTGGGAGGGACCATAACACAAATGGATTTTCACCTCTGCCACTTATATTCCAAGAAGAAAATAGGACTGCTCACTGTAAGTGCCACACAGCTTCATCCAGCCTTTCTCTTAGACAAGTGTTGTTTTGATAAACCAGTAAGTAACACAACTCCTCAAAAACAGAGGCTTCAGAAAAGGTCCTGCACTGCTAAAAGCTTGGTTAGCAAATGGGAGCATCTGATCACTCCACACAGGGGGAAAGTTTTCCTCTTCTTTCTCCCAGCTCCCTTAAGAGCCTGAGGAAGAGAAGGTCCTCTCTTCCACCTCCGGAGAGCAGGGGGAAGGAAGTGTGTTGCAGAGGCTGTGTGCAATCAGGTCCTCCTGCCCTCCAGCACATTCCTGAAGGAGACTTTCTCTGAGAGCAGTGCAGAAGGTGGACAACCCTGGAGGGACAGCGGGATTGCTGACCCAACACTCCAAAAGCCCAGCTTTGCTAGCTAATCTCCTTCTAGGGAGAGCAGGGAATATATGACACACTTAAAACCACAGAAACAGCTCCGCTACAGGGTTTCAATTACAAGTTCATCCTTCCTCAGGTTGTGCAAAGCCCCAGCAGCCTCTTCAAACCTCTCATTTGTTCACATTTAATGTCTGCCATTCAAAAGTCCTTTCTTGCTGAAGAAGCGTGGTGGATGAAGGACCAGACTCAGAAATCTTTGATTCAGAGCACAACCAGCTAACTACTGAAAAGCTCACAGAATCAACTAGGTTGGAAAAGACCTTTAAAATCATCAAGTCAAACTGTTACCCCGGGACTGCCAAGTCCACCACTAAACCATATCACTAAGGACCTTGTCTACATGGGTTTTGAACACTTCCAGAGATGGAACAGCATGTCTTTGGTGGGGACCAGCATATAGTCACATCCACCATGGCCAACCTACTCACCAGGATGCTGCATATTAATGTTTTTCTTTACACACACACACAAAAAATTATGAGTGGCATGCATGTATACAGTCTTTTTTCATATTTCTATGGAAAACGCTCCCCTCGTCCCCCCCACCAAAGACTTGTTCACCAATCTTAGCAGCTACAAATTCTTTGGAGGTAAGTGCAGTTAACAGGAGAAAGTCAGACCTACCAACTGCTTAGGAAGCATATTCAGAAGTAATAACTGCTTTTATCACAGTTAGAGACTACCTGCCCACTGATTTCAGCAGAGCTAGACCAAGGCTCTATATCCCTTGAAATTCCTACCATGCAAATATAGGTAAACACTTAAAAATATTCACCACCGTCTTTGTAGCTGTTCAACCAGTAGGCAATAAAGCAATGAATAAATGCAAAAATAAAAGGTTGACAAAGACCAAAAAATGTGTAAGAAATGAAAAATAACTACCTACCTGTTCTCAATTTAAAATCACAATAATTCAAGGCAGGTGGAAAAAGAGCTGTGTGGGATTAAGTGACTCAAAAAAGGAGTTGAAATAATTTCTACAGGATTAGGCCAGTCTTACCACTGTTTCTAGCCCACTCCACAACAAATCGAGTTTCCTGTTTACCTGCTTTATGCAAGGAAGGAACTTATCCTGTCAACACTTCAGTGTATCTTCAAGAAACCCCAGCCAAATAACTAGGTGAGCAAACATACACGAGCTACTGTGCTCCCAGAAAAGCAGTCTTGACACAAGATTTCATATTGCACATATTTGACGATTTTATTGAACTAAAATGATGAATTCCCTGCTTCACATCACCCAACATCAACTCTCCTAAGTGACTCAGCAGTGAGACTGAGAAACGCTAGGGAAAATAATCCTGTTCCACCTTTTCCCTGCACCATGAAACCTCAAGGATGCTAGTATTAAAAAACTATTGACATCCCACCTATTGAGTAGGACAAAAAGGATCCCCCCTATTGCTGTTACACCCGGGAGTGCTGAGCATTCACATAAATTTCATAATCCTTTGCACATCTGATAGAGAACAACCAGCGCTGGTTTTAGGAGCTGTGGGTAGCTGCTAGCCAGTTAAAGTCCACATGAGGCAGGTCTTGCCTGGAGCTTGTTTGCACTGAGGGATCTTTGCACTGGGGTAGTTACAGCAGCTACCGGTCTTTGCTTATACTGGTCTTTGCAGTTTGTGCGCAGCGTGCCTGCTGCTGTATCTGTATGATTTCCAATCTGAAACCAACTGCTTGAGAGCATGGGATGTGGAGACCTCAGACAACAGGTTGGTGCTGTGTCAGCCCTGCCAGCCGCTGCGAGGGGGCCAATCCCAGCACGGAGCTGCCCCTGCCTCAAGGGGGCTGTGCCTCCTTCCCCTCACAGAGGGGAAGGAGCTTGCTGAGCAGCTGGGATGTGGGGTGCAGAGAGGTCTTTCTGGGACACAGGGGACCCGAGGGCTGTGGAGGTGTCTGGGGATGCTCTGCAGAGCTGACTGCATCCAGACATGTGACCCCTGGTCCCGTTCTGCAGCCAAACTTTTAACATCCAGTTTCAGGTATTCCTGTGCCATGCGATGCTCCTGTGCTAAGCCAGAAGGCCCAATGCTCTATCACTGGAGTAATTCAGGCTGGTTGTGTGAAACTGCATGCATAATGGAAACGGGCTGATTTCCCCCTCACTCTTCACTTTTCTTCAGAAAACACAACTCATAAAGGGACAAACTGCTCTCTGCTCTTTTGCTTTTTGCATACTTTCATTATGAAAAATGGGCTGGTGGCATGCACAGCTTTCACAGTGGGGGGAGACGTGCCCAGCCGCAGGACACATGCTTCAGGCTGTTGTTACCTTGCTGCTCTGGGGGACTGTAGAGCTGGTCTGGCTGCCAGGGGGCTGCTAGGATTGCCCTGCCTTTTTAGAAACAGCTTCTTTGGTCTGCAAGCGTGCCCTTGCAATAGTACACTGCTTTATTCTATTTAAATTGATTCAGTTGCTCTTCTCCATCCATCCTTCACTGAGACATGCACACTCTCAGGAAGGAAACCAAATGCAATCCCTTACCTACCCATACCCATTTAGAGACAGCAACACCACAAGTCACACTGTGTGAATTGGAGCTAGTGATGTTTTGTAATTTCCCCCACTGCTGCATGCCTGCACATAACTATTGCACAAGCCAACTACAAATGTCCCCAGAGAGCACTCATAATTTAAGCACTAGTCCACCCACAGCAGTGTCACCCAGACAATAGGACGCGGGGACACAAATACAGAGGCACAGACCCAGCAGTCAGTGCATAACTGTTGGCTTTTCTTGCAGCCCATCCCTTTCTTTTGTCTGTACATGGTCTATTTAGGTTGGAAGCTCTCGGAGGCGAGTTCCTTAGCCAAGATATTTTAAAGAGCAATTAGCAAAGTTGGGTTGTGATACTGAGAGGGTGGCGTGCTGTGGAGCACGCAGCTAGTGCTAAGCAAACGAAGGAGTCCCGATTCATTTCTTTTATATAGGCAATCAACTTGTAAGCACCACTTTTTCCTTTACACCTTTTCTGCTACGTAACCTTTAGGCACTCTAAGTCTTCAGGTGAATGGAAGGACCTGATCAGCCATCACTGAAATTTATATGGTGGGTCTCTTCCAATAACGCAATGATTCAATTTTTCATTATTCCTGAACTGTTTGTTGGTATATGTTGGTATAACAGTTTCCAACAGATGGAGGCACTTGCAGCAGAAAGTAAGCAAGAAATTAAGGCATTGAATATTATTTCAACTGAGATTTAAAAGGTTGGGGGTTTTTTTTGTGAATGGCTTGGCTTTTCCCTGCATGAAAGGCTGAAGGTGGAAGTGATGTGAAATCCTCAGAGGAATCATTCCTCCCCAGCCTGATATGTGCAGTATTCCCTGCCTCTGCCATGGGACAGGGGATGCTGGCCTCTCACCGGCTCTGCTGACTCCCCTTCCAGAAGCTGTTATGGGAGTTTGTGGGCAAAGGTTGGATGGGGAAAGGACTGGCAGATCAGGTGCACTTAACACCACCAGTCCTTGGGATTCCTTAAAAAAGACCTCAGGACAGGCAAGGGGGTGTTTGAAGATCTACTTCAGAACAGCTACAGGTCATGGGCTTTCCTTGAACCTTACAAGTGAGATGGGATCGCTTCAGATCAGGGTCTCAGGGTGTCCTTAATTGTGTTTGACCAAAGATGTACCTGCACCCTCTCCAGCTGCCTTTCCTAGGAGACAAAAGGAAATTTCCATTCCTAAAAAGGCACTTCTTGGGCCAACAGCTTTTTAAGCTCCTTCTCAAATCCTGCTCAGCAATATTATTCTCTCTTCGCTTCCCAGCATCCTGCCCTTCGATACATGAATGCCAAAAAAGTATTTGGGAAAACCACATATCCAATACAGAATAATCACATTTAATGTCCAGCTTAACCTTCAACATCTCAGGCTCACTGGGGTTAAATCTATGTAGCCTTTTCATTCTGCGCCATTTTCAGGCACCTGATCCATTAGCAAATCTTTCAGAGATATGTAGGTTAAAACAATTCAATGAGAAAGACAGAAAGAAGCATTCAAAAGAAGAAAAACCTAATTTTTCATCAGACATACACAGTAGGTCAAATGGCCTAAGGGAAATATTTAATTTAAGAGTCATATTATTTCTACCAAGTTTCCTAACCAAAAGTATTTTCATCAGGAGCACTACTCTTGATCTGGTTACTGCTAATGATTTTCCCCATGGACTTAGCTCATAAAAACATAAATTGCTTTATGAATCATAGAATCACAGAAGTTGGAGAAGAAAATGATGGGTTAGGTCATCTTGCCCTTCTCCCTGACAGTGCAGTATTATTTCTTTTTATATAT
>NW_009920535.1:0-18431 GCF_000696875.1 Nestor notabilis | reverse complement strand
TATATATTATAGTATAAAATACATAGGAGTGTAAAATGCTACTTTCATTTTGAGACATGCTATATGAATAAAAGATGCCCAAAATGAAGTTATATAGACATAACACACTGGATTTGTGAATCATTTGACTGATATCTTCTTACGCATTCTTTATGTCACATGGGGAGTTACTTTCATAATGCCTAACATACTAGATGTAGTATCATAGATATGGCAATGTACGTGCAAGCTCCAATGAGAAATAGAAATTGTTAATGTAATTCAAGGGTATATATCAAGGGCATGAATTTAAACAAAGAGGAGAAATCAGTTTACTAACATGCTGTATGTGTTTTTTCGCATGAGTCAGGTTATACCTCTGGGACTCAAAGTCTGCAAACCATCTGTGCAGCTTCTCTTTTGTAGAGTTTAAGTACTTGGTTACACAAAAAGCTCTGTGGTTTTTGTGGTTCTTTGTTTTTTTCCCTAAATATTCTAATGTCTTATGACATATTTAGATAACTGATGTCGCTTCCATCATGGTGTGATACATTTTCCCAAGGAAAGTGGTGAAAGCTTCAGATTTTGAATAATTTAAATCTGAGTAGGGGGCTCAGTCAAAAAAAGAAAAACAACTTTAGACAGTTAAGTTGATGTTCAGCTTCATTTAGCATCCTCTCGCTGCTGGTTGGCCCTGTGATTCTGCCACAATGAATTATGCTGCCATCCAAATGAATATAGGAAATTGTATGACTATCAAAGAAGGCACCACCTTCTTGGCTGGAGTAGACGCATGAGGTTGCACATTTTTAATACTCCTCTCAGACATTTCGTGCGATAAATCTCTGCTGAGTAACTGGGTATATACCACTTATTTTCTTTTTTTTTTTTTTTTTTTTTTTAAAGCAGGAGTAAATAATGTCCTGCTTAATTTTAAAGTGAGAAACAGGTCTGTGCAGCTCCAGAAAACTATATCTGTGGGGAATCTTCATTAGGGACTCTAGTGGTAGGACAAGGGGTAATGGCTTTAAACTTAAACAGGGAAATCTAGGTTAGATATAAGGAAGAAGTTCTTCACAGTGAGGGTGGTGAGGCACTGGAATAGGTTGCCCAAGGAAGTTGTGAATGCTCCAACCCTGGAGGTGTTTAAGGCCAGGCTGGACAGAGCCTTGGGCGACATAGTTTACTGCGTGGTGTCCCTGCTCCTGGCAGGGGGGTTGGAACTAGATGATCTTAAGGTCCTTTCCAACCCTAACTATTCTATGGTTCTATGATTCTAGTTAAATCAATGGAGTTTGCAAATTTTTTATTTAGTTTTCTCCTTTCAGAATCAGAAGTGTTGAATACAGCTCTGGACGGGGCTCTAAGTCACACTTTATCACTCATATGAAAGTAAGGAGCTGCTAATGAAGTGCATGCTCATTACCCTCCTTGATACTTTAGCGGAAGAATTTCAGGAAGGATGGTTCATGTCTAATACACATCAAATAGTCTTTGTCAAAGTGTTTGGCATGTTGGCGGTTAGAGAACATACACTAACAATTCTTTGCAATGAATGTCCTAGTGATATGTGTTATCTTACTGTCAGTTTAATATACTAGAAATTTAATACTGTAAGTATGGGAAAGAAAGCAATTTTGGATTATTATTATTGTGCAAATAACAAATAATGACTGTTCAAAGCAGCATTCTGCAAAACAGATTTCTATTCCTATTTAAATACGAATAAACACACATGTGTTTTAACCTTATATTTTCAATAATTTCTTTAGACTTTAAGATTCCCAGAGAAACATCCCAAATCTAGATAAGTTTTCTTCCTACATTTTATAAAGAACAGAGGGGTCATTTCACAACATGCTGGATTTAACCTTATCCATGTACAAGGAACAAATACTTTGTCTGGGTCAATGACTATCTACAGTGTCAGGAAAAGTGTTGGAGAGATTATTTTCACCTGAAAGTGGTGTCCTGAGCTTTATGTTTCTTAGAGTATATTTTGTTCAAACAGGTCCCTCTCAGAAATCTGTATGGAAATCATACTGAGTGGTCACAGAGGGAAAGTATGTTGTTATTGATGCAGGTTCTCAGTCTTGGATAGATTGTAAAAACATGCTTTGTTTTTACATGCAAACAATTGAGTGTGTTGTCTAACGTTCCCTAGAGATTACTCCAAGCTTTAAAGTTAGATGTGATGCACACTATTTTCTAAACTAAATGTAGGGCTCTTAAAAATTCTTCTCTTCACGTTAAACTTGTTTTAAAGTTCTTGATTAAATACCTGAAAGGCAATGGTAGTCTGGAATATGTTTCTTTGTTCCATCTAGTGGTGATTCTTCCCTAATTCAAGAAATGAACATATTTACATTTGGGTGTGGTGGAAATGATATGGCATATGTGTGTGGGATGTCTGTGCAAAGGCAGCTGCATATAGCCTGAAAATACTGGTAACAGGCTTCTCAAGGCACTTCCGCGCTCAGGTCACAATGGCAAGCCCTCTCTCCTATTCTAGCTGTTGGGAAGATGGTGCTGTGCCAAATCACTCTGGTGCCACAGATCTTTTAGTAGCTCAGTGCAAAGTGGGTGGGTGCTCACAGGAGAAATGGCTCATGCTAAAGAATTATTTTACTTATGACCGTGGCAGTGCTTGAACTCCCATTTTCAGATCCTGGCCCTGCTGACATTTGTGAGACTTTACTGTGGACATCAACAGAACCAAGGTTTCACCTCAGGTCTCCAGATGTGAAAGGTTAATGCATTAACCCACTGCAGCATTTAGCTCCTCAGGCTTGATACCTATTTCAATATACTTTAGTGTAAGTCTGTAAATATGACATTCAGAGGTGGTTCCCAAGAGAACTGGGTACATCAGAAATGGTGCTAGTGTGAATAATGCATATCACAAGCATTTGTGACTGTCAAAAGGGAGATACGACTTACCCAAAGCTTGTGTTTGAGGCAGTACTCTAGGAACTGTAAGTTGACAGAGCCTTTAAGAATTTCTATATGCAAAAACATATTTGCATGATGGTGATAATCTGGAGTCCCCAGTAGATAATCTGGGTCCCATTGTGCCAGGCACTGTAGAAATAAAGAGAATCTTTCTCCACAGAACTTACAATCTAAGCACATAAGATGTGTAAAGTGTTGGATAATGAAGTGGTGTTATTCTTATTTTACAAATAGGGAACCAGGGCATAGAAAGTTGAAGTGAATTGGCCAGGAGCACACAGAATGTGGGTGGTTGGACTATTATTTGAATATAGGTTACCAACTTCCTCAATCCAATTCCTTAATAAGTGCTTAATAAAGCATAATCAAAGTTATCAACTTAAAACCCTACACCAACACCAGAAGAAAAAATAAACCTGGTAGTACTTCTAATAGCATAGTGGCTATCCCTCGAAACTATTAATACATCTGGAACTTAAACTGTTACACTTGCTCTTATGCCTGCTTTTGTAACTTTAGTTTCTGCAGGGAGAGGAAAGGAGGAATTTCTTTCTGTGAAACTGAATGGAAGTTATAATACACTCATTTCATTGATTTGTTATCCCACAAATGCCAAAGTTTTATAGGAGACACAGTACTATGCTAATGCAGCAGAACAGTGCAAAAATCTTGTGTGCATTCAAGCGATTCACACCTAAACCAGCTAAAATGAGGGTTCAGCTTGGACTGACCTGTTCTCAGTGAACTGTTTTCACTAGAGCGTGCATGTAGCAAACCACCATTTTTGCACATCATAGTCCCAGATCTGTCTCTGTGCCAAAGAAACATCAAATGAAGCTCTTTTTCAGAGCCGGGGAGCTGCAGTGCTTAAGCGATGGAACTTTTCTTTTTAAGATTGTTAAATCCTGGATTCTAGCTTGTAATTCTGCAGAGTCCTGTTGGTTCCCTATTTCCCAAGGTGCAGAAAAAAGACATTAACAACTATTCCATTGCCTTCCATCAGTGTAAATTGCGGAAACAGGTGCATGTCCAGTCTTATTCAACTTGCATAGCTACTGTCAAAATGAAAAAAATTATACTTTCCTGTGCAACATTTTTATCCATTAACATTTCAATAACATCAGAGATTTTTAAAGACATTTTTGCAGCCAAGACAATATGAATTTATTTTTTAGATCACTGACATTGCTTATTTAAAACTTCTTCTTTCCCCAAATAATTTCAGTTCCAATTTTCCTTTTTTTTTCCTTTTCCTGTGAAAAAGACCATACAAAGGAAAAATTTGAAAAACTTTTAAAACTAGGAAAAAGTTGACTGTAAAACCATGTGAATCACCTAGACTGTTTTTAAAGTCTGAAACTACATTTTTCCATGTTTCATTAAACCTTTAGCTCTCAGGTTGACAAGTCTCTGCAACAGAAGTCATTGACAGTTGTTTGGCTTTGTAGCTAGAACAATGACTAAATAAAACCACTGACAAGTCGAACATATTTTCTTAACATCACAAATTCAGAACAGCTAACAAAAAAAAAGTTTATAATAGGATCCGATTTTCCAAATTTTGCATTTACCTCCAGCAAAGCACTTAAGACCGACAAGCAGAGAAAGCTGCAGACCAATGGAAAGCCTGAAAAAGTCAATTCACATTTCATCAATAGTAGACCACTACCTAAACAAGGGTTTGAAAACCTCCCCCACTAAATTATTATGTTGTAAAGTTCAATTGACATACCAAAAGATCAGTTTAATAGTTGCCTCTGAGTGGGTCTCACACACCAAGTTTCCAACTTTCATCTGCAACCCTTTTTGGTCACTAGACAAAGACAAAAAAGGCACAGACATATATCAGGTGTAGTCCTGGCCTGAAAAATAAAGCCATTCTGCAAATTATGTTCCCTTGCTCCAGAAACCTGATCACTGTGTAGACAGCTATACTTCTGTGAGAAAACCAATTCTTACTACCCTTTAATCCTGCTCACCCTGCAAAGCCAAGACAACGATCTGAAAGGGAGTTCAGACTTTCTGTATCGCCATGCAGCAGTTTCTCATTTCCATCTGTCCATGCCAGCCATGGGTGCTAATAACATTATAAAGGGGTTAACTATGGCCTTGTTTGACCTTTGAAATACTGACTAATAGTAGCAATAAATAGGAATGGCAAACGTTCAGTGAAATCTGAAGAGCTGGCAGGCAAAAGGGCATTTTCTGCTGGATAGGTCAGCACTTAAAATTAACAGAGACAGTGCACTGGGATCCTGCAACACCATTTTTGCAAAGGTGGGAGCAGAGTTCTGCTTTATGTGACTTGCACAGGATGAGAGAGGAAATATCTGGTAGCCCAGTGTCCAGACACTCACTGCAGTAATGTTTTGGTTATCTTTCCTGAATTGTAATTCTGTTCTGGAAGGAGAAACTGGATCTTTAGAGGGTGCTTTGATTTGGTTCTCACAATAAGGGCTGTGCAAATTCCTAAATGTCCTAACTAAGCTTTCAGCTGCGGCTTCCTTACAAATCCAATTGTGGTTGTTTCTCTTGTTTAGCTCAAGATATAAATTATGCTTAAAGGAGATCCTCAGGAGTGTTTAAATGAAAATGTGTGTTAGTGAATTTGGATAGGAATTTGAACTGTTTTGAGGAACTTGCCGTGGTGCTTTGCAAAATCCAGGTATACAATTCAGAATGAAACAGTGAATCAAACCTCTGAGAACTTGACACTAGGCCAAAGTAGATGGAAGCTTTTTACCTAGCTTACAGTTGCATAATGTGCAATAGTCTTTTGACTTACTGTCTTGGAACTTGTAACCACGTGTCTTGTTTTAGTGCAGAATCAATATTCGATGATTAGTAAATCCAGGAGATATCAACACAGTTTGAAAATGAAGTTCACAGTGCATTTACTGCTCGACTGCCAAAAAAAATTCAAATGCGTGTTCTCTTCTCTCAGATGAAAAGAAAATGGCTAGGGTTACTGGCTGGCTCTGTACAGCACGTGGAATACTGTAGTTTTACTGTGTGATAATCATTGCTTCAGAACCTGTTTTCAATTACCAACAAGTCCCAAGTCTGCTGCTGACTCTGTCCCAGACATTTAGTGTGTAGCATGAATAACATGCTACATTGCATAACACAGAATGAAAGCTAAACCCATCTCTCTGAAAAGACAGGTAATTTCCCAAACACTATTAGTCATGCTACCTGTGAGAAAACTCTCTTATTCGGAGAATTTAAGTGCTGAAATTGCCTCCAACTTGAAGTCATTAGACTTTATTTTATTAATTCGGCCTATGTGATGCTTATCTCTATCATTTGTTTTTCTTAATTTACATGTATTGAAGTATTGCCCAGAGGCTTGAGAGATGCGGAGGGTGCTTTCAGAAGGACAAACATCAATGCCTACCAGTGAATGAAATACTTAACAGGAGCAAGAGTTCATTCCTTGCCTTAAATAGAGCAACCAAAGTCTTCAAAGCATACACCTATGGAAGCCAATCTTCAAACTGTATAAATGAAAGAGGAGTTGGCTAAGGAGAAAGGAAGGTAATAATGACTGTGAGGAGTATAAAACAGAGAAGTGGCTGGGAAAGATGTTTAAAAATGTGGGGGAAAGCAATCCAGTGATTAATAGCAGAGGCTTTTTTTCCCTCCCCCCTCCCCCAATAACTAATATGCTGACTGGGGGTTTGAGGCATAAATCAGTTACATGTTGTGACATGTCAGCTATGCTAGTCTACTGTGGGTAACTCTCCGTCCAGTTACTTTAACCCTGCTGTGACTGCAAGATCACATGAATTACTAAAAGCTAAACCACATTACCTTGCAGTTGAGGTGGACAAAGACTTTGCATGTGACTTGTTACTACAGGTCAGCTGCTGTTACCTGTTCCATCACTGTAATTTAGACAGCCAAGCCTTAGGGGACAAACAGATACAGAAATCATTGGAATGAATGAGAAAAACTACTAAGGAAATGAAGACTAATTTTCATATTCTCCTCTTCTTACATGTTGATTCTCTATTACAAATCTGAACTCCTAAGCCATTAGATCTTATTCTGTGCTGTGTTACAATTGCTCTCTCTTCACACAACCTTCATGTTTCTACTTCCCATTAGTTCTTCCTCTGTAAGAACTGTTTGAGGCAGGGATGGAGGGGGGCATTTGGGTTGTGACTATTTCATTCATCATGCCAGCATGTATGCTGGCAACAACCAACTCGTATACCTAACGGTGATAAGGCTATCATTGCTAATCTAAGTATTTCTGCTTTCTTTTCTCGATAACTTTGGATGTAAGGAGTGCTTAAGCTTTGACAAATTTTGGCAACAGCTATAAATCGACTTCGTTTAATACCCAGTATTTCCCTAAGGCAGTTACTTTCAAAGGTTCTTAGACTCCTTTCTGTACTTTTGGTAGATTTCCAGCTTTTATGTCCTTGCAATAAAATGGAAATAACACAGTTGGGTCTATATAAATGGCCATATAATAATAATAATATATCAATGGAAACTTCGCTGGGAGAGGATCCTGTAAAATGTAGTTGTAACAGCTCTCTCAGGCAGAATGTACCAGACAGAACAAGCAAGTACAGCAAGACCAAGAATATTCTTCACTTCAGATGTGAATGTTGGCAACTGGACCCAGTCTACCTCTACACAAACCAGTTGAAGCAGTTGAAAAATTATATACACACAGCCCACATACTAAGCTAAAATCTGATGTATAGTATACTGCACAGCATCCCAAAGTAGGTTAAAGAGAATGTAGGGTAGGTTAAAGAGAATGTAGGGTGATTTACACAGCAGAGGGTACAGAGGGGTGCAATAACACTAAAATATGTAATGTTTCCAAGAAGAATCTAAGGCTGGCTGTGGCAAGTAATAAGTAGATTACTAGGCATCACAGTACCGGCAGATGGCAATCAAAATCTCTCTGAGCTAGTAGGTTTACCTTTATAATTGTAAGGAGAGTTCAGGTAAAACAAAAGAAAATTCAGCACTCTCCCTTCTTGGGGATTAGAGTTAGTTATTTCTGAATTAATAGGGTATTAGACAAGTATGAACACACTATAATTGATTCAGGTATTTCCAACTGACTATTTGTCAGGAACTTCTAAAATGAAAGTATATTCGTAAAATTGCTGTTAGGAAATACTGGTATTGTTTAACCATAAATAAAATGCATGAGCTTTTCTTTAACTCTAATAAGAGACATTTTTCTAGCACCTGGGAAAAAAAAATACAACAGATGGTTTCCATTTACAGAAGAAAAGCAGTGACCAAATTTAATATAGCCTACTTAATCTATATCTTATATGTATATATTACATGTATGGTAAATACCACCGAGAATTCTTCAGCCTTGGAATAATAAAATATTTTTGTAAACATGGAGTAAATAAGTCACTAAATAAATTTTTCTTTCCAGTCTAAACTGGAATTTCTAATTACTGTAACACTTATGAACTGAACAAGACAACTGTTTCTATGCAGCAGTTTATATTTACCTTGGTTAGGACGAATCACTGCAGCTGAAGTTTAGGGCAAAATTCTTGTATGCGTGCAAGAGTTTACTTTCAAATAGCATCTTCCTATCTTACACACTCTTTGTCATAGCTCTGCTTGCTGTTACTATTTTCACCAAAGAAAAAAAGCGAAGTCCAATAGTTCCTGTGTAAGTTCATTTGAAGAACCAGTAGGACCTGTCCTAAAAAAAAAAGTAATTTCCATTTAAGCAGAAAGGATACTGATTTTCTCAGACAATGTTGGGGATAATTAACGTGCTGGCAAAATTACAGCAAAAGATAGCTTCAAAGGGCTTTTCTTAGCTTCAGTGTGATATGTTCCTTCTGGTAATGGTGGTGGTAGGAAATCCTTGGTTTCTTACATTTCCTCTCCAAGAAGCAGATTTGAGCTGAGGTTGCATTTGCAATAATGGGTCTGCAACATAATGGGGTGATTTGCATCCTCCTGGCACTGCGGAACGTGGCATGTACTCCCTTGTCCTGCTGGTTTTGCTAGGATGCATGCATATGTTTGAAGGGCAAAAGGTGATACACTGTTCCCAGTCCTAGGATATGTCCCAGCATCGATATGAAATGAGTTTGGGAAGTTATGGGCAGCAGTTGCATTTCAGGCTCAGGAAGGCTATAAAAGATGAAGATCTAGCCTTTTAACACTGGGACAGGACAGGGAAGCGCATTACTTCTGAGCAAACCCAATTCAGTCCTTCTATATCAGTGCGCCCAGGTGGTCAAGAAGGGCAACAGCATCCTGGCTTGTATCAGAAATAGTATGGCCAGCAGGACTAAGGAAGTGATTGTCCCCCAGTGCTCAGCACTGGTGAGGCCGCACCTCAAACAACGAGTTTTTTTAATAGGGAAGAGATTGTGCCTGTGTGCACTGGTGAGGCTGAACCTCGAATACTACCTGCAGTTTTGGGTCCTTCACTACAAAAAAAACCCAACATTGAGGTGCTGGAACAGGTCCAAAGAAGGGCGGCAAAGCTGGTGAAGAGTCTAGAGAACAAGTGACAGGACAAGAGAAAATGTTGTGTGCCATGAGAGGTTTAGATTGGGTATTAGGAAAAAAATCTTCACTGAAAGGGCTGTCAAGCACCGGAACAGGCTGCTCAGGGAAGTGGTTGAGTCACCATCCCTAGAGGTATTGAAAAGATGTGTGTATGTGGCAGTTAGGGACAAGGTTTAGTGGTGGACCTGGCAGTACCAGGTCAACGATTGGACTCGATGATCTTAAGGGTCTTTTCCAACCTAAATGATTCTATGATTACTTATGTCAAATTACGGAAAATTATGGTCTTAATTTCTGACTTTTTTTGGGTGGAAAAGGCAACTGGCACAGTATTTTTGGTCCTTCCCTGAAGCACAATGTAACTGGGATCCTAAAGGAATCCATCTGAAACATGACTTCTGTCTGTCTTAAAACTAAAAGAGATTTGATTGAGACTTGGATTCTTATCCAATCTGAATAATTTCTAATAGTTCATTTAATCACACTTCCTGTAAGTATAAAGAAAACCTCTTGGTTATTCAGAGAACATATAGTTCTAGTAGGAATTGGAAGTTCAGGACAGGCATATTTGATAAACAACAAAGAGACACCATGTCCATTTTTTTTTTCCTTCCTCAAACAGAAGAACATAAGTGAAAATCTAGACTGGGAATAAACTGTACAATAAGCAGATAAGATTCATGGATTAATTTACTTAGCAACTGAAATAAGATCTACTGGGTTTGTCCTGTTCTTGCTTTAGCTTATACTAGATGATTTGGAAGAAAGTGGAAGCTCAAATAATGCACCTCCAATTCTCTAAATATGCTATATCTTGAGAAGGAACACTTCTGTTTCAAGCAATCCCCACAAGCAGTTTTGTGTCATGTTAACTGGTGTAGGTAAACTAATTCAGTCCTGTGAACATTTATATTCTTTCACATGATGTGTGTCAGGGGTAATTGTACTGGAATAATCCTGTGCTGGTACAATTTCAATCAAGGTGGCATTGAGAATAATTAATTCCAGGATGAAAAAGATGTTAAAGCTGTTGGAACATTTAATAGAAAACGTGACTGCTCCTACCCTGTCAGTGCCTGGGAATGAGGCCTTAGGGTAACCCTTGTAAGGGCTTATGTTTTTCTTCAGACTTGCTTACATGATATCCAAAACTTTTGGATTTGCTTCTTTAAATCATTAAAAATGTGTTTGACTTATGAGCTACGTCTTGGGTAAATACTCCTGTACCTCAAAAGACAGTTTTTTGTTGTTGAGCATGACTAATGTCCCATGTTAGCTCCATTCACAGACAGGTAAAGACTTACTGGCAGTGGATTCTCTTCTTCATTAAAAATTTCTTGTACAAAAACTGCATGTCTCTAAATCATACTTTTACAATGCTTAATTTTGTATGAAAAAGTCTGAGGCAAGGGCAAGGTCATCTCTATTTTTGGTTAGGAATTTATCAGTCCCCAGACACTAAGTGATACTGGTGTAGTCTAATCTGTTCTGGTGTCGGCATACTCAAAATGGTGTTGAAAAATTGGAGTGGAAGAGAGGACACAAAAAAGAATTAAGGACAAAGAGAGAAGATGTGCTGCGGTGAGAGAATTAAAGAGCCCTAGTTTATCGAAAGGAACACAGATGTCATTGAATTACAACGTTAAATGTCTTTATGGGGAGAAGAGGGCTGGATAGTAAAAGGGCTCTTCAATCTCATAGAGAAGCATAACAAGAAAGGATGTCTTTTAGTTAAAAATGAACTACAAATGTTCAAGTGAGAATGACCAACTAGGGAGAAAAAAAGTCAGCAATAACAAAAGAGTCAATTCTCCATCTTACTTTCTTCATATCTAAAATGAAATGCACTTCGTGTCTGAGTGCAGGATTTTTTCTAGAACTTCTAGACTGAATGTAGGCACAGTTAAGTTACTTTTCTTGCTTTTGGAGGAAAGTGCAAAAGACTGATGTTTCCTAGATCATTAATGTTTTGTTGTTTTGTTTGTTTTAATTAATGAAATAAAGCTAACTACCATGGAATGCCTTATCTGCATAATGGGTTTCAAGGTACACCTAATACAATTTATCAGTATCTTGGACCACCTTAGAATAACCTTAGAGGTTCTCAAAACTGCTTAAGTATTCTGCGTTTTCTATGTTGGTTATAGGTCCTATATTTTTAGTTAGGATATTGCAGCCACTAGCTTTTCCTGTCCCATATTTCTTGCAGACAGGGATGCTTAGGTGAAAAAAATAATCGTCAACCTGTTGTTCCTATTTCACCCCAAGTCTTAAAAGCATGAAGATTTCTTTTTGTCATGAACTTTGCCTAGAGTTTGCCAAGTCTCTAGCGCTTCTCTTCTAGTCTGCCCAAAAGTCTGTACCAGGCTATATGTTTAGTGCAGAAGTGGTAATAGTATTTATGTCAGTAATGATGTCCTTTTGGCTTATGTACTTTTAGAAGCTCAGTAAAAATGATATGAATATCAGACAAAAAACCCAAACCAGCTAGCAAACTGGTACTCAGCAGAGACCCTTTGTTAAATAAGGACGTACTTCCAGCTATCCACTTCTGCTAAAACTAGCTACAGAATTCCCGTAAGGAATATATACAATGTGAAGTATATGTGAGAATAGGGTTATACTGAGAAATGTGTCATTATGGCCAGACAAAACACAAGTGTAATAAGTACTGGCTGCCTTTTAGATATTTTGATGGCTTGTGTCACACCAGAAGCCCAGGTTTTCTTCTACTTTTGGCCAAATTACTCTTCCTTTCAAGTACAAGGACTATTGACAGGGCTGTATTTCAGCTGAGAGTTTATATATCTGTACATATATTTTGGGAAAGTCTAGAGAACTGTAATTAATTCTTTTCCACATTCACTTTCTTAAGCCTGAAGAGTCAATAGATAAGATAATTTTATAGCACACTTTTCCTGTGAGGCTACTACTTGTTGTATAGTCTATACTGGGAGAAGCTGTATCTTTTTTAATTGAAAATTTGCAAGATTTTCAGTTATTGCATTAGTACATTTTTTGCTATAAAGGCCAAAATACATGTTTCTTAAATTTATTTTTCTCAAATTTTTATTTTGAATCAGAAACTTTTCAGATCAAAACTTAGTTAGAATTAATTCCGTAAATAATCACCATGTAATCAGTGTTTTATGAGACTGCTACACTCTTAAGAAGGATCTTGAGGATTAAAATTGTTTGTTCTCACACAGAAGTTTTGTGGGGAAAAAAAACTTCTGATCAATTTAGACTCTAATGGAAAGAGCAATACCAATAAGGATACAGAAAAGCATGTACCCTTTTCCAATTATGTTTAAATGCTTAGATATTCATTACCTCTACAAAATGCTTAAAAAAAAAAAATGCTCTGGCTATTGAAATAGCCTTAGACTACTAAACAACATTATTGATTAGTTTTAAGGACAATTGCTATATAGCATAAAATCAGTCAGTAGCTGTAGTTGCTTAAAAAAAAAATGCATGTAACTACACCCACTTATATCTGAATGCAAAATTGAATTTCATTTCTAGTGTTTCTGACCCATTAACCACTATTAAGAGCACACTGCAATACAGTCTGTATTGCCATGTAGCCCCAAGACTTGTTATTATTGGCACTAAGGACTGGAGGCAGAAGGAAAGAGAGACAGGGGCTGGGAATTACAGTGCCTCATCTGCTCAGGTCATTCAGTGCCTTGCAAGTTTAATCAGGCTTTCTTCATCCTCCATTACACTCATTAGATCCTGTTAGGTTAGTGCTCAATGTTGATCTGTATCTTGGTCAAGACAATTGTTGCTGATTAACTATAATTACCAGTAATGGTCCCAACCTGCTTTCAAGCAGGCTGTTGCTGTCATCTTGTCCAGGCCCCTGCTCTGTGATGAGCAGTCTAAATCTGCTAACCATTCGCTTGCTTGCCGTTTGAACCAATGAGTTGCTTCTTGTGTGGGCTCATCCCCTCACCCTTGTACTTGCCATCTATAAACATCCCAACTTTACTTAAGGTATGTAAAGAAAGTAAAGAAAACAGGAATGACTGGTATGGGGAGGAGTGGGGCAGCAGAAGCAAAGAATTGAAAACAAAATACAAAACAGGCAAATAACAAAAGTTTACAAAGGTTATGAAGCTCAATGATAAAAAAGTAATCTAATGTTTTGTGCTTTGCAATCCAAAGTAATAAATTGCAAACTGGGGCCCAATCTCAAAATGACTCCTTATGTGAATAATCTTTCTTTGAGTTGGATCTGATTTCCATCGGAAAATTTTGGGAATAGCTGTCCTTAGAATAAGACCTTTTATACTGCAAATGTTGCTTATGGCAATTTTAAGTTCTGGATGATTTTCTGGTTAGTCTTACAAAAGCCTCTATATGCTTACACTTCACAACACCCATAAGTAATCATGAGTTAAATCAGAATTTATAGTTAATTGTGGTATGAATGCCAAGGTCATGTAAATGTTTGTTTCCCATTCATAGTTACAAATAACACCTGCTAAATTTCCAGCTGACTTTACCCGCAAATAATTTAGGGAATGAAACTGAACTCTAGTTATTTATGCCTCTTTTCTGTAGGCATCAGGAGAGTTACTATCTTAAAACCAACAAAAATTAAAAGCATTAGCAGAGTTTGGACATAAGGGTAGTAAGTAGTGCTACCCAAAGCAGCTAGCATTAACTCTGAGTGTGCAGCCATACCCATAAAGCCCAGAGTTCAAGCGTGCACCTGATATTGCAGTTTGGGGGGCAAATTCAGTAATTGTACCTAGAGGGCAAATTCTCAGAGAGAATCCTTTGGGCAAACACTCTCTTGTGTATTTGTAAACAAGCCTGTAATTGCATCTTCAGTAGCAGCTCTCCTGTTGAGGTATGTGGACAGGGAAAGCATGAACTCCCTCAGCCAGTGCTGTAAGCTACAAACCACCTCCAGACTTAGATCTGTATTTAAGATAGTGAAGTCAGTCCCAGAGACAGGGTGGTGGCAGCACAAACTAATGTGGCTGCATAACTCCCGGGTGAAGGCAAAGCACGTGTGCACCTGGCAGGTCTGACATGGACAAGAACTGCACATGCCAGAGTTTGATAAAGACTGCAGCAGCTCCGTTATGTGTGCTTCCAAACTCTACCCAGGACTGTGGACTTAGTGTGATCTTTAAAAGAATAATTTAAGGCAAGAAATTTATGAGGAGGGAGGATACAGTGAAGTAGTCCCAGTATTTATAAAGTTTACTCAGCATGTATCTTAAACAAAAATTCTCCTTGAGGAGAAAACTTTTTAGTTTGCAAAGTAAAATACTTGAACTTGCATCTATTCATCTAGCATCAACTGTACTGGGACGTGCTCTCACTCAAAGCACTGAATAAGGCAGGGAAAATTAATGTTCTTGTGTAATTAAAGACTATATATGTGTGTATACATATATGTAAAAGATCAGAATTAGAAAGGGCTGGCAGTTCTAAATTTGGCATTTTCTTACTTTCAAACAGTCAATTTTACATTCCAAGTAATTATTTTCTAATATATTCAGCATTCGCCATACTACATTTAAAGAAAGGAAAAATAAATTCCTTCTGCTCCTCTAGCAGATCTAACTATAGGTACAATTTGACTGAACTTTCTAAGCTACCTGATTTTACTGATACCAGCACGCATCCAGAGCAGTTGCCATTTTTAAAGATGACTGCATTTCTACCATGAGAATGCCTCTTGCATGTTTCTTCTTTATGTGGCAAGATGTAATGGCAATCAATACTGTTTTACAGCTGCTTTGTCTCTGCAAAAGATACATATCTCTGAATGCAGCAAAACACAAGAAGTTTGTTTGCTTTTTAAATAAACATCTGCAAAAGATTATTTTTTTCTAACATGTATAATGCATGCAACGGGTCTGACAAATTGGAGTAGCACCCATTACCTCCTCAATCCTGGGATGATCTAGATAGTTTTCTTCTACATAGTTTTCCTTGAAACAGATGAATCTCAAATTTCATCACAAAAGAATCTTTCAAATCACACCAAAGAACCTTAAAAGTACAATACACACAAAGCTTATCCATATTTTTGTACTGTAGTCATCCTTGTATAAACAAATACACACTGCATAAACATATGTGTTCCACTTCCAGGAGTATTTATGGTCCTAATGCGCATGTATTTTCAGAATCTGTGCATTTATATACCTACGTATTTGTGCATGATCTGCATGTGTTTTATAAATGCAGACCTAATCCACACTACATGCTCTGTGTAGTTTGATTTTTCTGTCAAGTGCTTTAATTCCTTAGTGAAGTGAATATTTGGCCTATAAAATAAGTCAATTGATAGGCAAGAAATAATGACATTTTAGCATAAAGAAATTTAATGGATACAGTAAGTAGTAAATATGTTTATATCATGACTGTCAAATTCCAGTTCATCAAGACTGGCCATATTTTTTTTAAACATTGCAAATAGCTGTAAAGAGGATTCTTTTTTATACATACACATACATATGCATATATATATAAAAGGGGAGGGGATGTGTATGCATGTATACATATATATAAAAGATATATTTTTTTTTAATCCAAAAATCACTAACTCTTTTTTACAGTTTATGGAAGGAAATGGAGACTGTTGGCCAGGAAATCACATCCCAGAAAGATCACGTTCTTGTGACAATTTATCATGGAAAAATCCATGTCTTTCAATTGAGATGTAAAGCTGTGGCCTTGCAGTTTGTGGTCAGCGAAGATGCTTGGGGAGTTTTTTGCTATCTCTTACAAGAAAAGGGTTATTAGCCCCTGAAGTCTTGGTTACATTCCAGTTTTAATAACTATATTTTGCCTACATAATTCCCACTGTAGCTTCAGGTGAATTGTGGAATTTTCTTCACTTCCTGTCATAAACTATTCTATGGCGTAGCCGTGCACTGTATAACAGCTGCTGTGCTCCTCTGCTACTGTTCAGTGCTTCTCCCCAAACTTCTGACCCTCTCTATTTAATTTTGCATCATCTTTTGCTCAGTTTGTACCAGTATTTCAAACAGTGCATATTACAAACCATTTCCAAATGGGAGTTAATACAAAAGCTTAAAGTACTGTTTTCCAGTCGCATTTTTTATATCTGTTTGACACTCTACACATGGCCTATCAAGGACTTCAGAAATATTAGAAGCAAACAATATGGATTTTAGGGACCCCCACTTCCTCTTTGAGTCTCATCCGTTAGTGATAAATGGAAATCAAAGAGCAATTAAATGCATTTCAGACAGGCTGCACCCATGTAGTGTCACCAGCACTCTTGAATGTGGAGCGTGTAACTCTCTTTCAGAAGAAGCTGAGGCAACAGGGCAGGAGGAGGCTGTTATTTCTTTTCCCCCTTCTGCCCGGCAAAATAACTTTTTAACTGGAATTTTGGTCAAAAGATATTTAGAATTTTTGCTCTTTTCTGTTCTAGTTTGGGGATCTTGATGAGAGAAAAGATGTTTATTACTTCTTCTCCAAAAATTTATTACTTCATTGACCTGGGAGTTTTATACTTTCTGTTATCCATTTCATCTGATCTTCTTAGTTCATATTGTTCTTGGTTTTGTTTAATGGCCAGAGCAGTATCTTTTTCTGGTTAGGATTGATTGACAGTGGAATATTCTGGCTAAGAGCTATACAGTCAAACCACAGACAGAGACACTGCACAGACTGTACATCCTCGGAGTCTGCCAGCAGACCATTCCTTGCAAAATATTACCAAGTCTGACTATGAATTCTGGAATAACACTTTCTTGGCTATTTGTAAAGACAGTGTGGAGTATCGTTAGTAGGTTTGCATTTCTTGCCAAAAAAACATAATCCAATGCTTGAGTCGATACATGAAAAATCTTGCTATGATTGTCTTGCTTTCATTCATTAGCAAACTCTGTGCTTGAACTTCCTTTGGGGCCTCATTGTTTCCAATATGATGAAGTAGGGAGGACTGGAAATCACAAGTGCCTTCCAGCGATGCATTCCTCACAGTGGTAGTACGTACATGGGTGCTGCCTTCTGGGTGGCTGCCTTCTCACTTGTCCTTCCCTTCTAACAGCACCTGGGTGAGTTGTACCTGCATGAGACAGGATTCCCACGCCCATCCTCTGGATGGGCAATACTGTGAAGCAAAGTACTAAACATGAGTGGACTGTGCCCATAGCTGGTTTTGCAGGGAGTGGTGTGTTGGGAGAGCTGCTTGTTGGGCCAGTGCTCAGGCCAAACCCTGGCAGGACTGGGTGGCAGCAGCTAAGAGCCCCTTTCTTAGGTGGTAGCTCACAAATGGTAAGGCTTCCCCATTTGTTTGCAAGACAGTTTCACATATAGGTTATTTCATGTGAATTAACTCCATACCTTTTCAAAGCCATGCAGGAAAGCTCTGTAAACCTGTAACTGTACTAGCAGTATTGCCCTACATCACGAAAACTCTGCAAAATGGACTAAACCAAAATACACGCAAAAAGTGAAAAAACTTGAATTACATGTTAAGAGGTCTCATTTCCTTATTTTTATCCCTAAATAAATACTGAGACCGGCTTTTAGCCATCATTTTGAAGGACTTTTCATTGCTGCCGTTTGACACTGCAAATAAGTTGCAAGTAAATAATTTGTCTTGTAAAGGAAAAGAAAAAAAATTGTTTTGTAAACCCCAAGCTAGCACCAGAGGAAAGCTGTGAGAGATGTATTACTCCACTCTTTGAACTCAGTCCTGCTGCTGCAGAGGTCAATGGAAAAAATCCCATCCCCTTCCCCGGCAGTAGGCGATACTTAAATATTTATCTTCTGCTGAAATGGTAGACTTCACGTTACTTCTGTCGATTTTGGTGAGGGGATTTTGTTTCTGGTCTGAGCCTCGCTGGGTTTTGGGAGGAGGGCGTGGTATTTTTGGTTCTTTTTATTTTCTTTGTGTACCCCCATTCTTACTTGGGGTGTTGTTACAACCTCATGTTCTATCTTGTGCGCCGGAGATGCAGTTT
>NW_009920534.1:0-20778 GCF_000696875.1 Nestor notabilis | reverse complement strand
TATATATATATATATATATATGCAAGTGTCTGCTTCCAATATACTGCACCATGACATCGGGTTCATTTAAAAGATGCTACAAAGAAATCGATCTCGGAAACTCATATATGATCAATTGTACCTGTTTGTTTTATGCTCTACAGAGCATATTTAATCTTAAATCTTCCCTGTGAAAATAGTGCTTCAGTTATGGTTGTGGTAAAATACATTCTTGAAGGCATTTCTTAAATAATTTCCCCCAAAGTCACTGCAGATGCTTTTCTTTATTTAAGTCTGGTGAAGAATAGATGAGAATTATGTGGTTTTCTTTCTTTTCTCTTTTCTTTCTTACCACCCTATCATTTCTAAGTAGAAAAGTGTTTAAACCTGTTACAAGTAAGAGAAGCAGCAAGTAGATTGTCAATGGTTGTGATTTTGTTTGTGCCAAAGAAGTTAAGAAATGCTTTTATTAATAAAAAAAAATGAAGCCATGTATGAAGATCCATTTGAAAATAGAAGGCAGCATTTTATTGTCTCCCATTTCTCTTTCTTTCCTGCTGCTTGACAGCAAACTGGAATCCGCTGGAGAGAATTGCAGCATCTGAGATAGCAGCAGTTCTCTGATTCCTGTAACACAGCCGTGTCCCTAGCTCAACTTTCCTTCTATATTTCTTCTCCCAGCTCTTGCCTCAGCACTGAATTTTGCATTTCTGGACATTATGATTAACTGATGGCTCTATTTTATTTAACATCCAATTTCTGCTGTGAGATTTACTAACTTAATTTACCTTTATTAAGAAAGCTAGCAGTACATACCAGGTATGTGAAGGGCAGAGCTGTAAGATGTTACGGTTCGGGTTTGGCCTCAGCAGAAGGTCACTCTTGCTGTTGGCTGCAGAAACTCCTGCAGTCACTGCCAGATCCCTCAGACCTGTTTCCTCCTCCTAGATGCATGCCTGTTTAAATTTAAAAGGATGCTTCACTTACAATGCACTAAAGCACATCATAAAAATATACAGCCTCTTAAAAATCACTTCCACCGATGAATCATTGTAAAATCTTTGTAAACACAAATGTGTTTTGGATCATACTGCTAAAAGCCCAAAGCTTCTGGATGCTGGCTGCAGAGGTCCTGCGTTCTACCTGTTGCCTCTCGCATCACTTTGAAGCCGACTCTGGGGCTAATAGATTCCACTGCTAGACCATGGATATTACCCCCCGTCCCCTTTAACTGCTCTTGATTAAGATTACACACTCTGTCCACTTATAGAGCCAATATTAAAGCTATCTGTTGAATTGAAAGCCACCTGAGTGTTCTTTAGTTAGAATAGCTTGAGGCTATATATTTTTTTTTCATGTTAACAGCTCTAATGATGTGCTGGATGATAAGTTTCTAGGCAGAAAGAAACCCCTCACCGTGCATGAGGGAAGGTCAGGTCAGTGACAGAGACTGAACTTCCAAATTGCTCTTTTTGCACAAGGAGTTGTGAGAAGGCAGTTTCAGAGTGTCAGAGCAGAAATACGGTCTGCTTTTGAATTTAGCTGCTGAATCATCACAGGGAGTTGTTTAACTAAGTGGTGGCTTAATTTCCTTAAAACTACATGGGACCACACTAGAAATTTATTTTTCAAGTAGCGCTCAAATACAAAGTGAGCTCGTGGACCTCAGCTAGTAGGAAAGAGGAGGAGGAAGTGTTTTGTGGAAGGCTTACACACACACACGCACCCCCCAAACAGCAATTGCGGGGTCACCTGCATTAATGGCCTGTAGGAAAAGGGCAAAATCAAGAAAAATAGCCACATCTCCCATCCATGTCCCAGCCTATAGAGCAGAACTGGTGAGAGACAAGCTGGAGAGACTGTGTCACCATGAACTATCCAGCTGTGGTGCCTCTCCTTGGGGACTGCAGTATTTCTTGTTAATAGAAATACATTTTCTATTTGTAAATCAACTGTAGTTAGGCCCCTGTCTCTCAGCATGCCCAGAAATAGACCCTAAAAACTCTCTAGAAGGTTTTGGAAACTTTTCAACTTGCATTTTAGGCTCTGGTTTATCTGATAAAATATATAAAGCTCCTCTTTGCTATAGTATCTACACACAAAAGGGTGTAAGTTGTCTTGTGGATGGAGTTGAGTTCTCCAGTTTATGGCTAAAACGAACAGCTCTTGCAGTCTGTGGAAGTCCTTACAAAGGCAGAAAAAAAGCTGTTACTGTATTATTTGTTTAAAATTAGGAAACACAGTGTGATGCTGGCTTTTTGTGTTTTTACTCTTGCTCCTATACTTTTGTTTGCATATACTGCAGTGAATCCTTTCGAACTTGTCAGACAAGAAAAGTTTGGCTTGTTCAGCTGAGTAAAATTAAGACTGTGAAGGAGCATGATTGTTTTCTATAAATACTTTAGGACAGAAACATCACAGAGGGAGAAAACAGCTATTTAAGCTAAAGGACAGCTTTGGCAGAAGAACAAATGGGGTACATTGGCCATGAATACATTTAAGCTGGAAATTAGGAGTGTTTTTAACAGATTGAAAAAGAAAGCTCTAGGAAACTTTCCAAGCAGAAAAGTGGTGTTAAAAAACTCAGTATTTTTACCTTGGGCCCCAGTACTTTCAAAACAGGATTGCATGATGCGATGTCAGAGAGAAAGGGAACTAGGCTGACCCAGGAGGTGCTTCTAGTCGTCTGCTCCAAACAGTTAGCAGGATGCTCCATACATATCAAATATCTTCTTGCCAATATTTTGCATAATAATAGATATTTTCCATTTTCATAGAATCATAGAATGGTTTGAGTTGGAAGGGACCTTAAAGACCATCTAGTAACAAGCCTTGTCCAACCTGGCCTTGAACACTGCCAGGGATGGGGCAGCCACAGCTTCTCTGGGCACCCTGTGCCAGTGTCTCACCACCCTTGTTCTCTCACTACAGGCCCTTGTAAAAAGCCCCCTTCCCCATTTCTTGTTGGTCCCTTTAGGCACTGAAAGCTTCCTTATGGGCTCCCTTCTCTCAGCCTGTCTCCATAATAGAGGTGCTCCAGCACTTGGAGCATCTTCAAGGCCTCCTCTGGACTCACTCCAACAGATCCCCATCCTTCTTGTGCTGGGTACCCAGAGCTGGGATCGGGACTCCAGGTGGGATCTCACAAGAGTGGAGCAGAGGGGGAGAATCATCTCCCTTGCCCTACTTGTCACACTTCTCCTTTAAGGCTTTGTTTCTGTAATATGTATCTACTTAAATTGGGAATGTATTTTCATTCTCTTCAAACCAACCATCAAGTATCTGAAGTTCCGTGCATTTTGCACTGCTCTGCAAGCTTGACTGGCTAAATCATACATTTTGTAGGTTAATTTCTTTGGGTAACTTTATTTTTCAAAGGTAAATGCATCAGAAATTCTGTTGTAACAGATATGTCTATCACACAGGCCCAGAAGGGGTGGATAGAAAAGGAAGGAGTGCAGATTTCAGGCACTGCTTTATGACAAGGGTGATTCAGCCAAGATTAATTCATGCAAGGCTTCCTCGACAGTTGTTGATGAAAAGTTTTCTAATTGCTTCTCTTTACCATATCCCCCCTCCACACACTGGGTGTTTAATCTGTGAACCACTTGCTGGATTTTGTTCTGATTTTTATGATTTTATTCACACCCTTTCCTACCCCTTTTATTTCACTTGCTGGGGGAACAAATCATGTTTGAGCTGATGTGGACAAAGCTTAGTCACACCAACAAGAGTATACTGAGTCAATAAATATAACTGACCTAGATCATTCCCTTATTTCACTTGTATTATGTTTTGTAAACTTTTTCCATATCTAATGTTTTATTCATCTGTCGTGATGTCTGATGTCTGGATCAAGATGAGGACTCGTTTGCTGCGATTGATTGAAACAACTAGGCCATTTTCCCTATAAAGCTAAGTTTTTATGTTGCTTATTTACTTTTTTGAGTCTAGTTTCTCATAGGTTCAAGATCAGAAATTACGTTAATACATACATATTTGAGAAGTCTTGACGTATCCTCGGGTACTGAAAATGCATTACACCAACTCTGTGCCGTTGCATTGCTAATTATTTTATAAATACGTATTTTTGACTCAAAAACCCTCCATCTGGAGTTTTAATGTTATTCATCAAACTAAACAAATATGACCAAGAATCCTCCCAGGATTTCTGTTATTTTTCTTTATGTCTAGAAATGTGAGCAGAGACTTGCACAGCGCACAGTAGTGTACAACATCACTGTTTCCTTTTTCTTCAAAATGAATACAGTCCTTGCTCGAATAAAGTGGAAAAAATGAAATGGTGACTTATTATTATCTTAACACCCTTTTACTGTATAGCCTGTTAATAATCACTGTAATAACTAGGGAACAGAGAGAGAAGCCATGTTTTAGGATAGAGTTTTATGACTGAGAAATCCACTTTTTCCATTATTTGCATAATGATTCTCTCTTGTGCCTGCAGGTGGTTGTCAATTTTGCCAGTCTGTTGATCAGGCTCCAGCTCCTGTGGTGTGTCTTTTACTGCAAAGCGGAAGGAAAATTAATCTATTATTGATCAGGATCCAATTCCCATTGTGTATCTGGTACTGGAAAGGGAAAGGGGCATTAATCCATTATGGGTTGGTAATCCAAATCATCTGCAGGTTGTGTCTGGGAAAAGTGAAATATATTCCAATAGATAGTTTATATTTGTATGGTCTTTTTCTTTTATTCCCTTGAGAAATCTTGAGATACCGTCTGATTGTCATTTCTCCTCTTTTCTCATATTCTGTGGTACAGAGGCAGAGATTGCACATTGATGCTACAAAGTTGAACTATTTATATGTAATATTCTCTGCTATTTGTATTGGACTCCTATCTCACATTCTGCTTTTTCTAATATAGGTAGCTATAATTTGATAACATGAAGCTTTGCATGTAGCCTGCATAGTAATTGCAAAGCCATTTGTGCATACTGTGTAAGTCTGAAAATCTATAGGAAGTTTATGCTGAAGGTTTTCTAATCTTTTTCTCCCAGGATAACTTATAAATGGTTTCAAAGTTCTGTTAAAGTATTCAATTTCTCCATTACCTTGAGGGCAGCATACTGGTGATCTTCCTGTGAAGTGTTTTTCTCTCGTAGACAAATTTCATAATATGAAGAAGTAAATCCATTTTTTGGATGCTGATTCCTGCGGGTTTTGAAAACAGAACACTGAGAAGTAATGGCAGTAGTAACTAACACTAGCAGTCAACATCACATCCCAGGCTTTACCCCATACTAAGTAAATGAGGGGTATCTTGGTGATTATTATTTGGGCAACCCTCCCTGCTCCTGCTCATGGTCAGCTTGTTTGTATTAAGTATCTTTGGAGCATTGAGACCTATAAGCCAGCCTCAAAAATAAGACTTGTTATTTTTCTCAAGTCTGAATTCAAACTTGCTTCTTTTCAAGAGATTAACACTTTGTCGCCTTTTATTTAGTCTGGTTCGTCCCATGTCTCTCTGAGATGAATTTGAGCATCCATTGAAGGAGTATTCTTAATATTCTGCACTGCAAACACGGGTATAGATAAACTTTGCATGCCATAATGTAAAATCTGGGAAAAAAACTAGTGTTTGTACATTTCTGAAGGGAAGAGCACCTTTTGTATCTTCAGTCATATGGCCTTAGAGAGATTGCATCACTGTTGCGAAAATTAAGCACTCAAGTGGTTTTGATAAAGTCTGTGATCTTTGTAAATGGTAAATTATAATATTTAAAATTCTCTCTACCTCACATGGCAATATGTGTATAGATAAAAACACTGTCTTTTCAGAGATGATAGGGCAGTCTGCTTAATTATTGTAGTTAAATAACAGATTAGAAATTCTACAGCTCATCAGTATTAAATCAGTGTTACAGACCACTTGCAATGGGGTTCATTGTTGGTTAGGTGCGAGGTGGGAAGGGGAAGTTCAGTGTGATCCTGTATTGACATTGTGCAGTCACACACAGATGCTGGTGATAAAAACAAATAGACTGTGTAAGAAGCATTTACTCTTTCCTTCTTCCCTCAGTATATCTCTTTGTGCAGGATTGACAGATTCTTGAATTCCAGAGTCTAGAGAGGAGTTAATATTTAAAGGGACAGAAAAAACCCGGTTGTCTCTTTGTGTTTTCTCTTTTATTTTTGTTTTTTGTTTTGTTTTTGTTATTTGGTTTTATCTCAAATATTCTCTTTTTTGGTGGGGCTCATCTTCCCTCTTTTTAAAAAGTCTAACATGAAAAAAAAGTAACATTGGTGCCAATTTCCCATAGTATTTTGGGATGTAAATGGCAGCAGTTCACCAGCTGCTTCATGAGGAGCTGGGGAGGGGAACTGCTGAGAAACCCGCACGGCCAGCTCCCTCCCCTTGTGAGTCTTTAGTGTTATGATAACCACGCCTGAAAGGTTGGCTGCGCTGGGCCTGAAGACACTGGAGTTATTGGGCCCTAGTACATACTGGTAATAATTAAGACTGTCTAATGAGAAGGTCTGGAAGCAAAGGGAAGGTTGGAAATACTCTCAGTGCTGTGGCTAAAATAGAATGCAAAATAAAGCAGAATGTGCTGGTTTTTGGAGAAAAGTCCCTGTTTGGATTAGGACTTTTGCCTGTGGCAGTCCTTCTGTGCAGCCATCTATTAAGGACTAGAATCAGGATTAAGAGTACATCCCTTACGTGTCCTTCAGTGCTGTTCAGCCTTGTCTCTGCAGCCTCCTACAAGCTCTCCACAGGCTTATTGTGTCTAATAGCGAGGCACCCCTTGGCTGCAGTTGTGGGGTCGGTTCAGCTGTGGCCTTTTTCCCCAATGTTGCTTTGCTTTCTTAGCTTAAAGAAGGGGTTCAGAACACAGACAGGAAGGAAAGATCTTTTCTCTCTGAAAACACAGAATATGGGGGGGAATGGTGGTCCTGTGTTAGCAAATTAATCTCACTATAACTGTGTTCTTGTATGCATTTGTGTTGCTCTCCCATTTCAGTGTCTTTGATAAATTTTTCCTGCGGAGAAACTCAAGCTCAATCATTAAAGGATACATGGGAAGCTGAGCAGTTCTTAAATAATGTGAAACGTCTATGGGATGGCAGGGAGGGGAAATGGCCAGTGACAAATGCAGAGAAGCTGCCTGAGGGAAAGAAGGCAGAGGAGGAACAGGTGATGAAAAGCCAGCAGGAAACAGCAGACCTAGAAAACTGGGACAAGAAAAAGTCTGATGAAGTAAAAAAATGAACAGTGACGAGGAGTGGGGGAAAAATAAAAATCAATTGTTTTCTACAAAGGACTCTTCAACAAAAATGCCTGTTTACCAACAATGACATTCTGCATTGTACTTCAGTGTAGCACCAGTCAAGTGAAATCATGTCAGTGTATTGCGTCAGGAGGTAGGGGAAGGATGGTGTGGCTTTATTGACAGGTAGGATAAGAAACTCAGAAAGTCTGGCTAGTTTTTCATTATCTGATTATTTGAAATAGCTACCTTCCACAGCCAGACTGAAGTCTCATTTGCTGTGTCACATCATCAAAACAAAATCACAGTGTTACTCCTTATCTAGATTAGGAGCTTGGGTGCTCTGATATTCCAACCTGTGGGTTTCTTACAAAAGGCTAAAGGATGGGGTGGAAACACAGATCCCACATTTACAGCCTTATTGAGATTTTTACTCTAAAGTAAAGCTGAATCTTCCTTTGATATTTTGATCAGCGACAAGACCAAGCTGCAAACTATCTCATGCAAAAGGGACTGTGGGAATGTCCCTGTTGAGTTTTATTTGGCAAGATGGGGGCCAGAGTGAATTTCTTTATGCTGCAAAGGGAAACTTAAACTGTCTTTGAAGATGAAATAGGAATATGCATGCTGCCTATGTACTCTTTAGATAATAGTTTGAAATTTTGTTGTTCTGTACGTGCTTGTACATCTGCAGCTAACCTTTGTAGGTATATTACTTAGAATCCAAGCACTAAGCGTTTTGATGAGCCCTGTGTCACATCTGTATTTGGTCACTCACTCACAAGCTTTATCAATGGCCTGCTTTTAACAGATTTGTTTCAGGTATGGTACAAAATGAAAGTATGCACACACTTTATTTAGACTCTTGTTACAGTCAGTAAGAAAGTTAAAGATGCCTCGCATTTTCCTGGTTGCAGGCAGAGTAATGTGCACTGCTATTGCCCCTGCTTATCTACTTACTGCACAATGAGCCACTTGCATGTGGTGAACTCCTAGAGGTTACAGCAAAGCTCGCTTCTCTGGCTGGTTTTAGTGGGGTTACGCCATGCTTCAAGGGAGCTGGAAAGTCAAACAAGTGGCTTTCCACTTTTCCAGATGGAGATAAGAAATGCTTACTGCCAAATTAGTAAATTGTTGTTGATCCTTTAGCATTTCCTGTTGCAAACCTTCATCTTGTGCAGAAGTAGTGGTGACCAGTAATGCTGAGGTTTTTTCTTCTCATCAGTAATAAGCTACTAATCTGATCACTGCTTGTTTTCTATTTTTTCAACTACTATCTGGAAAATTCCTGCCATGAATAGCTCTAGGACCACTATGGAAATCTTCATAGAAAATAGATTTGCTGCCTGATAGCATCATATTCCCAGGAATGTTGTTGAACAGAAGTAAAATCTACTAAAACTTGGTTTTTGAGATCCAGTGCAGGTTCCATGTAGATGCCATGCCAGGTCAACAAAGGATATTTATGGGAAGAAATATGTATGCGCTTACCACTTCCTTAGGTACTATTCTTGGATACTTGAATTTATCTAGAAGTGTGGATGGTATTCATAAAAGTTGAAACTTATGCTGCATGCTCTTATCTCCCATAGTCACTATTTGCCATCAATCATAAAAACAGCTGAAGGTAAAAATTTTGTCATTCCATAAGTCAGGAATCTGCTAACCTTGAACTTTGAGCCCCATTACCAAAACCTCTGTCTATCCAGTGGGTGAAACTGAATGTCAAATAGCTTTTGGTGTGCTGGGTACAAGAAAAACAAAGAATATTCTATCCCTTTTCTGTTATTTAGGGAATTATCTTAAACATCAGGGTTCATACTTTGCATTTGCCTATTTCCCATTCTGCTTAGTGGGCATGGGTTAGCCTCTTTTACAGAAAACATTTGCTGAACTGGCTTGCTTTTCCATCAGTTTAGTTTTATTTTCATTCCTTTTCCCTATAATTTGTTTATTGGATTCTGGATTCTTTAGAGAATTTTATTACTCTGTTATTCAAGCTAAAAAAAATAGCTAATTTTTCTTTCCCAAATGAGTTGCTTGAAGCAAAGTACCTATGAATACATGGGTATTTTAATTCACTTACTAAATGTATACAGAGAAAATTTACAAGCAGCTTTTTTACCATTTTTTAAGTGTCTGCTGACTGTTGCATAAGCTAAATTATTTACAGTATGATGCCTCACAAAAGAGTAGCAGATTTGGGTTATTTACTTTCCTGATAAGAGAAAGGGATTGAAGTTGCTGTGATATGCTGCTTTGTTAATTTTATATTTGTTCCCCAGTGTGCAAAATCTTTTTAAAGAACTAACATGAGTATTGGCAGGCTCTTTTGAAATGGTGTGGAAGTGGTAAGATTAAACAAAACATGAAAAGGTCTTAAAAATATAAGTCAGCAAGTGTTTGATAAAAATAAAAGTGCTCAACAATAGAAAACCTTTAGGATGCTTAATTTATTTGCTCTCTATTTGAGAATGGCCCCTGCACTCCATCTGGGAGTAGTTCTTGTGAGTTACGTGTTTTGAGTGATTCTGAGCTGGGTATGTTGAAACAGTGTGTTTGTACAGTTAATGAAAGCCACTGAAAATGGTCATACTGAAGATGTCCCATGAATGAGGAAATTAAAATCCAGGGTGAGACTGAAGAGTGAAATTTGCAGCTGTGTTGCTTAACAAGACCCTTTGTCTGGAACCCACCAGTCCTCCCCATTTGCAGATGTATGGGGTCTTAACGAGGTTTCTTTCTGTCCATGCAGGTGCCACAGACCCATCCAACATGGTGGCTCCCGTCATTGTAATCCCTCCCCAGAACACCAGCATCGTAGCAGGGAGCAGCGAAGTCACGCTGGAGTGTGTGGCCAATGCAAGGTATTGTAAAAGCCACAACGGGGTTATAAGGAGCTAATTTTAATGCACTGTCCCTGTTGGAGAAGGACATAGGAAGTTATTTGTTTCTTGTTGTTGTTAAATTTAGTATTTGAACCAGAATGCTTGCTCTTCAAAGTAACCTTATGAATAATCTTCTTTGTCCAGCATCACTGAATTAAACATACTGATTTTTCTGGACAAATAAGGATATAGGCAGAGTTACTTTCCCACCTGGTACTCACACAGTAAGGGAAAGTAATATAGTGTTGTTGAATCAGCAGACATTATCTTAAGGAAGAAGTTATGTTAAAGGTTAATATTTCAGCTGTATTGCCTATTGACATGCAAGGTGATACTGTTGAACAGTCTGTGCTTCCTAGTAAATAAATTAGTGTGGATCTCCTAAGAAGTAATTTATTACAGACACTAATTTTACAGTGATTATTGCTCAACTGTTCATAAGGCACTGTAATATAGAGTTCACAGCATTCCTCCTATGTTTCCATCTAGTTGGCCTTGAATAACATTGAATTTCACTGGAAGTAAAGGATTGAGGTCCATGGATGACAAGAAGACCAACTGATTCACTTTCTCCTGTGAGGGCAGAGATATTCTTGATATGATTAATATTGTTTTGGTAATTGAGTTATAATGAAAGCACTTCCCATGCAGCTGATTCCCATAGCAGTATTTACTCCTTTTGCTTAGAGAAATCAAATTATTAGCACTTAAGTTCTATTGCTGTATCAATTATCTGTACTTGCATAATGCCACTTGAGTAGTCTGTAGTCTTGATGTGTAGAAGTTATATATGAATTCACTGCTTTATAGCGAACCTCAGGGACAGGGGAAACAGAGAAGTTTTATAATTTGGATGTAACTGCAGACAAGGTTATTCTGTAATGTATATGTTGTGTTGTTGTACTCTTGGTTTTGTTTGTTTGTTTAAACCTTGGCAGACCTCTTGAGAAACTAAGCATGACCTGGAAGAGAAATGGAATAAAAATAACCAGTGGCATTAGTAGTTTTGGGAGACGACTCACTATCACCAACCCAACCTCTGCTGATGTGGGAGTGTACTTCTGTGAAGCAAAATTGAGAGACAGCACAGAGGAGCCAGCAAGAGCAAGAGCCTTCCTTTCTATAATGGGTAATTCTCAAGGCAATATGATTTTTAGTAAAATAGTCTCTGGACTAAGGTATAATAGGAAATAAAATTGATATCTTAATATTTCATTGACCTTACATTTGAACCTTTCTTCAGAGAACAGAAAAGAGGTGAAGGAGGGTTATCTTCCAAATTAATTCAGCTGTTCTTCCCCAAGAATATAAATTCATCAAATAGATTTTTTTTTTTTTAATTTTTTTTTTTAAACACCGATTTGATTCTGAACCCCCTATGAAACTATACATTTAATCAGAAGTTGGAGAAATACAATAGGAAAATCCTTATTGGGCAGTTTCCATCTTGGCTTTCAGATGCATTAAACTCCCAGCTTGCTTACATCTAGTTTTAGTATGTCAAGTGCCTGTATGTCTGAAAGAAGCCTTTTAGTAGCACTTCTGTGTGTTGTCTGTTGCAAGTGCCAGTCAGGGGACTAAGGATGTTCCTGAGCACCCAAGCAGGCAGATATCATTAGTGAGGTAACAAAAGGGAAAAGGAAATGCCATTAAAATCAGTGCTACATGCTAGACCTTCAAAGGAGTCTTTGGACTTAATATTTTTAAAGGGACATTGGTGCCCTTTCACTGCCTGTTTCCACCATCACTACTGTGCTGGAGTTTTGTTGTAGCAAGGAGGTTGTCATTTGGAAATGGCAGTCATACTCTGATATAATAATGCAAATTAGCACACTGCACACAGTGCAGAGTTTTTTAGGACTTTTAAAATAAAAGAGATGTTTTAGAATAGAGGCCTTTAGATGTTTTAAGCCACAGCTGGTCTGTAAAGTCTAGCTTTTATCTAACAGTCCTAGTAATAACTGTGCAAGTGTCCTGGAGAGGTTATTGCTCTGGCAAAGATACAACTCTTGGTGTTGATCAGAATTCATGCACATGCATTTCTGTAGTGCATTGCAGAGGGAATTCAGCATGCAATTCTCAAGACTCTTTTGGCCTTGTGAAAACACAATTTTAAAAACTCCTGTATGGTCTCTATTATACTAGTTCATGCTAAATGAGAAAACAGCTCTTCTCTCTGCAAAGCTCTACTCCAGGCTCATTTGTAGCACTGTGTCGCTATTACATTTATTATCTACTAGATGAAGTTTGGTTCCAGTCTTTTTCTTTGTACTCTGGTTCTTAGAATTACTACCTCGCAGTTTCCCTTCCCTTTAAGGACCAAAGACTTATTTCACTTATTTATGGTTTTTGTTTAAACTCTTCCTTATTCATAAGATTTTACTGTAACTAGTGTAACTTTGCTTGTGTGCTGTCAGAACCAGTCTAATGTGATACTTAAAGCAGCCTCTCGATTAATGTAAAAGATTGTTTAATACAGTTACAATAAAACTGAGAAACAATCATCAGGGAATCAATCATTAAACTCACAGTGCTGCCTTTCTTTTAGTAGCTTACCTGCTCTCTTATTTTTAAATGTTTTATTTCTTATCCGGTTTTAGGGGCTGCCAGGGAATAAAGTTATGAAAAGGCCTGTAGATAAGAACAAACAGATGAAAGAAAGCAGAAACAAATTGGTTACCAATTACTTTTATTTCCTTCTGATGGAACAAGACACTTCAGTTGCAGGTGTTTACTCAATGTGTCAGCAAAGCCTGATAGCTTTCTTTATTTATGAGTTTCTTGAGCTGCAGGATGGATCTCTAATTCTAAACAGGAAGGCAAATCAAAGGATTAGTAGTTAATGCATAACTTATATTCTGCCCTAGAATTCTTGACTGGATCTGGCTGTTGTTTAATTAGTCAAGGGATGGGTTCTAGAGGAAAGATTCAAACCTAAGGATTTTTGTAGTGTATCCCTCATAGTCTATTGGAGTAGTACTTACAGAGAATCAAGTATGCTTGTCCATTTGCATGCATAAAATATTTGTAGCGTGTCCATGTTGATAGTGACCTGATAATGAGCTGTACTTTTTGGGAGAATAACACAGTGTGGACTTAATAAGGGGTCTGACTAACAGAAGAAGGAAATTATGTTAACAGAAGAGGTTTGTTTTCAAAATCACAGGGAGAAATCAAATACAGACCCTCAATAGTATGGTAATGAGAACTTTTGTGGATTAGTAGAGAAAAATATTTTGCTGTGGACAGGTACGAGTAGTGATAAAAAGATGCATTAAAGATATCACAAATACTGAGTTAATCAAAGCTTTTTTTACAAATTTATCAGTTCTTGCCTTTCCCAGGTAAGAGGAGTCACGCAGTGGGCTCAGATGGTGACAAGAGCTTTAACAGAAGGCAGTGGAATTTAGTACAAGGGCACGTACTCAGTTCAAATTATTATCCACGACCTACAATATTATCTCTAAAGCTTTTTCTGACTATTTCTGAGAGTACATCTTGATTTGTAAATTAACATCACGATAACATTTGAAAAATCTGAATCTTTAATATAATAGAGTAGCATTGCATAAGCAAGAAGAAGATCCTCGTGTTGCATTGCAGCTTTCTTCTGACTGTGGCAAAGAGCTTTCTGACATCTTCATATTGTTCCAGCAAAGATAAACTGAGGTGGTTCCAAACCTTAGTTTTATTAGCTGCAGTTGCTATAAATTTTTAAAGGGTAGCATGTTCTTCAGTTGGCAGAGCAACAGTTTGGGAAAGATTTGTTGCAGATTAGATAAGAGCACATTTGTTTTATCACTAACAGTTTGAAGATTAAGTAATTTAAGGAGTCTTCTCATGAACAAACCAATTTGAAAACTGAGCTAATCTTAAATTCTTTTGCTCCAGTTCTGCAAGTTCTGTTAGCGACAAATTGCAATAGTCATTTTTTTTAAGTGACTGTTCTATGGGAAATTCTGAATTTTAGGAGCTTAAGAAAATGAAGAATGAAACCTTTCCACTACATGAAATCCATATTGCTCTTTAAATTAGATGCAGTCAGAAAGTAAAATCTGAATAAAATGGGGAGAAAAACAATTAGGAAGAATAGACTGGTATGATGAGGTTGTACAGAACTGAGTGCTGAAGCCCTGTTGGCCTGTCTGAAGGAGCAGGATGGAATAAAGCAGAATCACAGTAGAGGACTTCCCTTCTTTTTGGACCATTTTTTGCCCAAAGAACTACATTAATAGACATACTCTCATCTTGGTGTTCCCTTGGGAGAATTTGTACATCCCAGCTGGATAGCTTTCTTTCTGAAAATAGGGATGAATAAAGGAGTGTTGTACGTTTCTGTCTCTCTTAAAGGCTACCCTGGTTCTCACTGGGTGCAAAGGATACAGCTTCATGGGATTCAGGAAAGCATCAGAAAAACCGAAACAATAGTATGGAGGGCCCTGGCTGGGCTCTGAGATGAGCTATAGGGCTGTTCCACTTTACTGTACTTCTCCAGGAGTGTCTAGATGCAGAAGGGTCGTCTTTGTGCATGCCATTGTTCATGTATTTGCATTGCATGTACCTATAACTGCCAGAACAGAAGTTACTTTCCTCTGTAGCTAGCCACCTTGATACCTTGTGCTCGTACCTCTGAAAAAAATAGCTCTGGTGGCTCTAACTTAGCTACTGTGAAGCACTACAAATGAGGTCTTGAAAGCAGAGGAAAGAATCTTTCATGATGATTGTGTTTACGTATTGTGCTGACGAATGCCCAGCCTGTCCCCGAGCAGACTCCCAGCCAACTCCCCTCAGTTCACATACTGAGCATGACATTCCATGGTATGGAATATCCCTTTGGCTAGCTGTGGTCAGCTCTTCCGGCTGTGCCCTCTCCTGGCTTCTTGTGCCCCTCCACACTAGCAGAGCATGGGAAACTGAAAAGTCCTTGATCTAGGTAAGCGCTACTGAGCAACAAGTAAAACACTGGTGTGTTATCAGTGTTACTTCATAGTAAATCCAAAGCACAGCACTGTACCAGCCACTAGGAAGAAAATTACCTCTATCCCAGCTGAAATAAGGATAATTAGTTTATGGTAATGCTAGGGGAAGGCTTCCATTTTTAAGGCTCAACTTTCCACTTAAATATGCAGGCCCAAATTTCTGAGTGATGCAGGAATTTCAGCTTTGGAGAAGCCCCTGGGGCTTTCTCTGTTCTTTCTGGCTTTCATTTATGTGTCTGGGATTAGGTCACACAGCTCCAGTGCATCTTGAAGGGTATGTAACGGATGCTGACTGCTATCTTTTGAATGTTAAAATCGGTGACCGTGTAACTCTGCATGGGGGAAGTTAGAACAGTATCAAATTTTGCAAGCTCCCAAGGGTTTTACAGAGAAGCTATCTTTTCAGTGATGTCTGAAGTGCAGAAACCCCCTGAAACCCTCAACAGCTATTAAAAGCATACATTTATAGTCAAATATTCTTTTTCCCCTTTGCTTGTTCTTGACCCTTTAGTTAAGATCAAACACCAGTACAATATCTGAACAATACAGTATCTGTTTCTTTCAGTCTAATTGTAGATGTGACCTCTCTCATTGCATAGCATGCTGCACTGCCAGCAGCATGAACTCAGTGTAATGGGTCCTTTCCTATTCTGGCTATTCTATTCTGTGATTCTGTAATTTCAAAAAAATTTAAATGTTTGACCTGATACCCACAGACTACTGTCATTCCTCGAAATTGCAGTGTCTGGGGGCTTGTGGCTGGCATGTTATATAGCTTGAAAGACATTGTAATTTCACCATACATATTAAATTTCAACACATGATTATTGCCTACAACAATAAATGTTCAAATTCATACTGTGTGATTCAAAGCAAGCCTTATAAATATGCAATAAAGTCATATATGAAGACAGCCAGAATGCCCCTTCAGAATGCCATCTGACCCCTATAAATATTGCTGTGCTTTTATGGCCTCTTTTTGATAGGTATTCACCAGGTGGTGTATAACCCAAATTGAGATACCCTGAATTTTTCACTTGCAATTCATGCTGGGCTACAGGCCCTCAGGCACACACTTGATGTGCAGATGATAGATATGAGTCATCTGAAAAGAGAGGAGCCTAGATTTCAGTTGTCTAGCACCTGTAACTAGAGCTGTTTCTTCCACAGCCTGAGTTCTGTTGAAGCCTCACTGCAAAGGACATTTTCAGCATCCATGCTCCTAGAATAAAACACATACGTGTGGAAAAGCAGCAGAGCTTGCTTGGAAATCGGTGTTTCATTTCTCTCAAAGCCCTAAGAGTATACCTGCTGTGATTCTCATTCCTTAAATCATCAAGACTAATTTTCCATATATATTAGACTTGGGATACCACAGAAATTATGTCCACGTGGTATTCTAGAATTTCCAGAATTCCCTTATGAATTAGCCTTGTCTTTCCACCTAGGCTTGTTTCTATCTCCAGGCCGCAGAAGCAGGTAGTTAACAATCAGTAAATTGTAGAGTTGCTTCTGGAAGGTTGTCTATGTATATGCTTATCACACAAGAATAATATCTAACTCCTTTACGTGCAGTTGTTGCCTCAGCCTCTTGACCCTTCTGTGTCAATTATAGCATTTGGTGGGGCTTCCAGCTGCTGGAATGGCTGTGAGAATTGAGTTCAGCAAGCTTTAGTGTAAAGGAAAAGGTAGGTCTGGGCTTGATGAAGACCGGAAATTTTATCTGTTGGCACATCTACACCCTTAAATCCCTCTGGGAGCTGTCTCTGGCTGTTACACTGCATCTTTCTGCTGCTCCTGCTCTTTTTCTGTCTCTTTTGCTTCCATTACTCCCCTGCTTCTTTCAGAAAAAGCTGATGTGACTCTTCCTTTTATAACATCACATCCCGTTTGCTAAGTGACAGTCGTCACTGACTTGAAGTTCTTTGTCAGGTAATACATTGCCTGATACCTGCTCACCTAAGCATCTCTTAATGTAATAAGTTTCTTTGGGGGTGGCAGAACAGCCTCCCTGGGATTTAAAGGAAGGCACACAGATCATAGGAGAGGATTTTGGGAGAGACACTGGGAAAAAAGACTGTATAAATATGCCAAGTATAACTGCAGAAACAGTGTGCAACAGCAGCAGTGGTCATGGTACCACTAACATCTTTGAGGTCACATCAAGTGCTTTGTAGCTGGACTGCAGGCCCATGTTGAAGATAAATCCCCAAATTTATCACTGCTGTGAGAATATATTGCTGATCTAGGAGAAAGTTTGGGAGCTGGTAGTTGAAGGTTGCCTGTTAAGGTCAGACTGCCTTGCAAAAGGGAGGGTGGAAGATGTGCAGTCAAGGACCTCCCTGAAAGGAGAAAAATACACTTGCATCTCACTGACTGACTGAAAAGACATCCATAGAAGAAGCCCAGAGTTAGAAGGCAATGTCTGGATGTAGCGGTATGTGTCTGGATCCTGTCTTGATCCTGTGCTGCTTTGGCCACCTTTCGCCTTTGACTTGCTTCATGATCAGATTAAATTGTCACAGAATGAAAGATTGAACTTTTGTTTTGAGACATGGAAAGATGGACACACTCTTGTTTGTCTACAGACAGATACATAGATAAGCAAAGACACTAACTGAAACATTTGGAAATGAAAATGGTAACATTATGCAAAGTGGAGCACAAGGGAAATATCAGGCAAGGCTTGGAGGATGGTGTGAGAAGAAAGGGTGTACTCGGAGCTAAACATGGACTGAGATGTATTACAGAGGACTCAGCAACTTTGTTGATCAAAAATGTCAAACTGTGCCATCAGTGAATTTCAATTAAATGTTCAGCTTTTCAATTTGTTGTTTAGACTAACGCATGAGATCATACGCAATAAATCACAGCTTATTATGCATGTTTATTAATAGCTTTATATTTAGGCTGTGAGGATCAATAATGTTAACACATGTATATTATTAGAATATAACAAATCAGGGGGCTTGTTTTATTGGTTTTGCTGGGTAAATGAGTATTCCAGGCTATTCTGCAACCTCCCCTCCTCCTCTGCACAGTACGTTTAAGACATATTGATTAACTTTATTTGGAATGGATACAGAATTGTAATCACCACTGGTGCTCAAACAAGACCCCAGTTCTGTACACTCAAGCAAGTATTTTATTGTAGTTAGTGGGAAGGAGGGCTAGAAAAGGGGAGTTTGTGTTCTAATCTGGTGCTTACTGATGTGTACCTGCTGGCATGGCATATCATCACTGTGAGATGGCAGCAACACTTCCTATATGCAGGTGGTAGCAGGAGAAGGAAGATTTTGCAGGATAAAATTATGTGATTTTGGTTTTATTTAAGAAAATATTAATGTTCTATCAATAATACAAACCAAACATCTGGTTTTCAGACATGTGTGTTTGAGGAGATTTGAAAGAAGGTCAGCTCAGATGACCTTGGATCTTGTTATAGCTTACTACATTTTTTCAAACATACTTAATTTCCTTAAAAATGAAAATCTGAGTTACTTGTTCTCACAAGCTACTTATTATTCGTTTATTTTCTAAAACTTACCAATAAGTTTGTCTATGCTACAATAGAACTCTAGTTATAATCAAATAAAATGCTTCTAAAAACAGTCCTCAGATGATAATTGCATTGAACAGACTATGACAGCTTTTAGTTACCATGATAATTACTGCAACCTTAATGCCTATGGGACTTTGACATGATGCTCTTCAATTTTATGCTGCATAGAAGAAAGAGTTACATGACAGCATACTCTACAATTTCTGGAATCTTGTCTTTCTTTAATTAAATGTCTAATATCTTTTCTTTAGTCCTAATGATAAAGTGTGGATTTTTATGATTATTACTAGAACTTCAATTAAAGCATTAAATCTGTTTGCTTTCAAGAAATAAAACAGTTGAGAAGAATTTTTTTTAATCATGCCGCACTTGTCCTCTGATGCCAGCTCTCTGACATGCTACGGCACTTTATTTGACATGCTTCATGCCTTCACAAGGTGGAATTTAGTTCAGACACTGAAGCAAACTATCCTATAAAATGCTGTGTTGTAAATATAAACCTTTATAAACCTCTTGGGAGGGCCTTTCTGATCAAAGAATTAAAATGTTCAATGATTCAGGCCTATAAAATGAAAAGTAGCCCCTGCTCTGAGTATTAATTTGCAGTGCAAACCCCTAAATCTTACCTTATATTGACCTGACTCTTTCGAATTCATACTCCATGTAGCAAAAAATGGTTGGCTTTTTTTGATGATACTTTTCCTACTGAAAATAACCCCTCCAACTAGAGACAAACTTAGAGACACTAGTCTATTTGCAACACACTATTAAATGCAACACGTGTGGAGGATTTATAGGATGAGTATCTTTCAATCGATAGCAATTTTTCATTTTGCTGTGACTTTGGTTGTTTACTCCTGTTTGCTTTCCCCATTCTAAAGAACCACCATATTTTACGGCTGAACCCGAGAGCGTGATTTTGGCTGAAGCGGAGAAAGACGTGGACATCCTGTGCCAGGCGATGGGTGAGTGTGGAGAGGTGTTCCATCTTTGGTATCTGTAATATATATATGTATACCCAGTACTGAAGAAAGCATCTTACAGAAATGTTTAATGTTTTAAGGCTTCTGCTTTGTTGCTTATCATCACAGAGCCCAGGTACAAGGAAAAGGGGATGGCCTTTGCCCTTGGAAAACTGGGCAGTCCTTATAGTTCACTTTACACGAGTAATGCTGGCACATTCATGGTTGTCTGTTGGGCAGGGCAACTCCTGCTTCTTTCCCTCTGGTGGCCTGCATTTGCTGTTTAGTTGTCACTATGTAAGAGACATCAGTGTCTTGAGCCAGAAAATCAGCTGAGGTGAATGTATGGTTATGGAACCCATTTGCAATGTAAACAGTATTTTCAACAATTCAAATGTCCTTTTTCTAAACATTATGGAACTCTTATACAGAATAGAAATGTCAGTAACCGTAGCATTTAAGTGTAGTTAAGAATCCCGCGGGAGGACTATAACAGGCAGCTTTTAATTGGCATGTGTTTTAATAACATAAAAAGCTTCAAATATCTAGAATTCCACCAAAACCAAAGTGGATTTTAAGATTTAGTTCCAGAGAAATAGAAGCATCTACTATTTTAGCAGCCTGGTAAGATTAGAGCACGTTTGCCTCTGTCACCAAATTGCTCCATGACTTTGGCAAGTGACTGACGTTCTTCTTGTCTCACTTTCCCTGAAGCTGAGTTTAACAATCAATACACATAAAAGTGTCATGAGATCCTTAGGTAGAAAGTACACAACCTTGATTAAAGGAACACTCAAACCCAACTAAGAGCTTGTTTGGATGGGTTCTTTCTCCAGATCAGAGCCAATAAAGTTATTTATTGTGTGATTATAATATTTCCACTATGATTTAAGCAATTTTTTTTTAAGTGCTTTGTGTAGGAAAGATTCAGCACTGCTTTTCTAAAAGGAAGCTTTGCAAGTAGTGTGATAAGGAAACGTGTGTACGGGTGCTCTGGTTGATTTAGCATTTCAGAAGCCTTTTGTGAGATTCTTACAGAAATGAAACTATCAGGTTATAAGAGACAAAGTACCATTTGCCGAGATATCTTCGGAGAGGCCGCCTTCAGCTCCGGAACGTGGGGAAAACGCAGCTCTCGGGTGTTCATTCCTGCGGGACCGGGGGCACGAAGCGGCCG
>NW_009920533.1:14552-24738 GCF_000696875.1 Nestor notabilis | reverse complement strand
CCCATCCCTCTGGGAGCGGGGGGCGGAAGAAGTGAGGGAATGAGTGAGCAGCTGCAAGGTTCCGACTTACCGTCTGGGCTTAAACCACGACATATATCTAATCTAAACTTCCCCTGTTTAAGTTTAAAGCCATTATCCCTTGTCCTACCACTACAGTCCCTAACGAAGACTCCCTCCCTGACATCCTTATAGGCCCCTTTCAGATACTGGAAGGCTGCTATGAGGTTTCCACGCAGCTTTCTCTTCTCCAGGCTGAACAGCCCCAACTTCCTCAGCCTGTCTTCATACAGGAGGTGCTCCAGCCCCTGTATCATCCTCGTGGCCCTCCTCTGGACCTGCTCCAACAGCTCCATGTCCTTTTTATGTTGAGGACACCAGAACTGGACACAATACTCCAAGTGAGGTCTCACGAGAGCAGAGTAGAGGGGCAGGATCACCTCCTTTGACCTGCTGCTTATGCTTCTTTTGATGCAGCCCAGGATACGGCTGGCTTTCTGGTCTGCAAGTGCACACTGCCTGCTCATGTCGAGTTTCTCATCAACCACCATCCCGAAGTCCTTTGTAAGTAAATCATTCTTCATCAATCATGTAAGTAAATCATTCTTCATCAATCATGTATGTATTAATGGACAGTTCGGTTACAGTGTCCTGAAATGCACTTAGGCAGGCCTTTGAACTGAGCTTAGTTAGCCCTGAACTAGCAATCCACTTGTAGCTGGCAGAGAGCTTTAAACTTTATTAAATATAGAATAAGGGTATCCCACTATAGTCACTTAGTTCTGCCTTTGTTCTTTGCAACAGTTTAAAAAACAAAACCAAAACAAAACAAGGAGTCTGCATGCTACTTAACTGAAAAACTACATCTTCCTATTCTTTTTTCCAAAGTACAGAGTGCTTGCAAAAGGCCACAGTTGGAAGGACATTAGTACCTTGATAAACTTTTGGAGAAAAATCTTTGTTCTATAGTTGTATAGTATAAATAGACAAAACAGAGGTTCTTTTCCTTTCACTCAGTTTGTTTTTAATTAGATCATCAAAGTTTGTGTATAGTTCTGGTACTTCCTAAAGTGCTACAGAAAACATACAGAGCAGAGTTAATATGAATTAAATTGTCACTATCATTGTCTTTCCTCCTTTCTACTATTAGATTAGAATGCACACCACAAGCATACGTGAAACCTGATACTAGGATCAAGCTCTGACAGAAGTGATATCCTAAATACTCTGTAACTCAATAGTTTTAGCTGCATTGTTTGGTGTTCTTTCTGGTTGGGTTGATTGGTTGGGTTTTTTTGGTGGAGGGGGAGTTCAAAACGTAAAAACCCATTTAACTACACTATTTGTTAAATACTGTTCTTCCTGCAGAATGGGGTGAATTGGCAGGTGGCTATAAAGCTAGCACTCAGCACGTTTTGTTCCCTTAAGGTGCAATGCAGTGTGGAAACTAAAACTCTGAGCTGACAACATGTTAGTCTGTACTCAAGGCACAAAATGTGCAGTCTTTAACTAGAGGGCAACCACCAGTTACTGACAGAGACAAAACATACACTCTGAATACCTGAATGTATTAGTTTTTAATAATTGTATGGCAGTGAGATACACAAGCTAGGACACAGGCTGAATATATAAGCAGCGTAAAACTCTATTTGCCCCAGAAATCGACTATCTCAATGTATTTGTGTATATTATAATAAACTGTTAGATGTTATCTACTTTTTTCAAACCAGTGTCATAGATATGAAGCCTAGTAAACTCTGTGTATAGTCATTAGACAGTATTTAAGGAAACCCTGTTGTCATTATAAAGGTTTGAGCCACAATTCTGCATCAATCTGTCAGGAAGAATGATATGTGGTATTTGGATGCTTCGGTGTTTGATTCCAGACAGCAGCTCAGCCCCGCACAGCCTCTCGCCTACTCTTCCCCAGTGGGAGGGGGGAGACAATTGGAAGGGTAAAAGTGAGAGTACTCATGGGTTGAGATGAAGACAGCTTAATAAGTAAAGCAAAAGCTGTGCTTGCAAGCAAAGCAAAACAAGGAATTCAATATTTCAGGCTCCATGACACGTAATGGTTACTTGGGAAGACAAACACCATAACTTTAAAAATGTCCTCTTTCTCCTTCTTCTCCTCAGCTTTTATTGCTGAGATCAACATCATACAGTCTGGGATATCCTTTTGGTCAGTTGGGGTCAGCTTCCTGGCTCTGTCCCCTCCCAGTTCCTTATGCACTCCCAGCCTACTCACTAGTGGGACACTGTGAGAAGCAGAAAAGGCCTTGACATTGTGCAAGGACTGTTCAGCAATAGGCAAAACACGGGGGTGTTACCATCACTGTTTTCTGCACAGATCTGAACTGCAGCACCATACTAGCTACTACGAAGAAAATTAACTGCATCTCAGCCAAAACCAGTATGTTTACATTTTGAGAATCTTTGCAAAATTTTAAAAATATAAAACAAATTAAAGAAAAAATAATCAAAGCAGCTGCTATTACTACTAGGTAAAAACCCCCAATGATTGTTTTTTTCACAAGCGTTGTTTTTTAATTGCTGCTCTAAAAATCTCAGGAAGTACTCCACCCCCTTTGTTATAATGACTAAAACTGAACTTAAAAAAAAGTGAATTAAAAAGATAATGGCTTCAGCAGGGACCATTAAACAACTAAACATCACAAATCAGCGTTGCTAATACAATACATTTTCATGACATCGAACTAGACAATTATTTACTACAAAACAGAAGAAATCCTTATGAAAAAATAAAAGCTGAAATGTTTCCAGTACAAATCCAAAACATAGCCCCATACAAGCTACTATGAAGAAAATTATCAGAGCCAAAGCCATCAAACCCACATATGTAAGACAGACTAATTTTGTCATTTATGTAATCACTAAAAAATAGTTTAGAAAAACCCTCATATAGTAAACTAATATTGTGTCTTAATGAGTGAATAAGAACAAAATTTTACCATTCCTTTCCTTTCTATCAAGTTTATACTTAGAAAATTTCTCCATTGCTATCACTGTTTATCACTTGCATTGAGGAAGTTGGCAAGAGCTACCAAAAACTAAGTAGCGTAACTTGAATGCCAGCTGCAGAAAATACTCAGTGTCTGGTGTGATGTATAATAAAACATGTCAGACTGTGTCATTATAATGAGTTTTTGAAAGAATTATACATATTCATTCTTCTCATTTAGCACCTGAATGACAACAAGCAGGTGAGAACATCAGTACGATACATCAAGCAAGACAGTTGCCATTATGAACAAAATATAAAAGAGTGTGACAGAGTTGAAAAATGGAAGGAATGTTCTGTTCATACCTTGCAGGCATTGTTATTCTTTGATAGTGAAATGAAGATTGCCAGGGAGAGGGGTATGTCTTGTTGTCATTGTAGGTAGCATTTCTGTGATAAATTGCAAGAAGTATGTTTTTTTTTTTTAATAAAAGCCCTGATAAGTTTTTTAAAGGTATTGTCAGTATAAGGAAACTGCCGTTTTTTTCTCAGCTCTTTTGTTATGTACCCATATCCTTTATTTTTTCTTTTTTTTTTTTCTGCAAAAGGAAGGACTAGCTTCATCACTAATGAGCTCCAAAAACATGGCTTTCTGTTGCAATAATGAAAGATAAAATTATAGTGTTACATTACTGAATGACAGAAGAATCAACTCCTATACCTATTTCTATAATGTGTTTTGTGGTTGCAAAAAGCTGCTTTATAACTGTAAAACAAATAACTAAAAGGCACTTTCTGAACTCTCATTTTCCCCCTTCCTCTCCAGTGTTCCACAAGATGCTGTCTTCTATCCTTCAAGCCACAGTCATTTTCTGACAAAATATATCTAAACAGTTTGCAAAATAGAACTGCCTCTTAAGAATTAAAGCTTGCTACTTTTTAACCAAGACTATTTTAAAAATCATAAACTTACACAAAGATGTGTCAAATATCCTAGAAAAGACAAAAATACATCTGACATTTTTATCTGGACCTTGTTTACAATAGCAGATATTCTGGAATGAAGAAATGCTTACATGGTCTTAATGGTAAGGATGGTATCCAGACCACTGTTTGGTTTTTTTGCAGTAAGACCGTCTGGTTTATGTAAAAACTTGACTGGGATTATTTATACCTCTTCAAGGGAAAATCAACAATAGATGTTAATGTACGGTTGTCCATGACACCTGAAACATTGGAAGACATATTCTTTCAAAGTGAAGAGATTAATTTCTGGTATGTGGTGGATTTGAAATACTGAACTATCTACTCAATCTGATTGAACATGAAAGTATGTATTATTACAGTTTGAATGGTGAATTATAATCAGTAGTTGTTGACGCTTAATCTTTTTTCTTTCCAGTATTTAAAATAAGTTGGCGTGTGTTTATATGTATGGACAAACCCATTAGATCTCAACAAATGTTACCAGAACAAACCATTTTAGTGACTGGTAAGTCTATGAAAGTAACACTTTCATGGCCATTTGGTGGAAGACGTATAAAATCCAAAATGCCTTTATATTTAACATCAAACACCATCAACAGCATCTTTTCAAAATAAAAGGGTGGGGTGGGATCCATTCTTCAGCAGCCTTTAAAACACATAGAAGGAAGCTTTGAGAATTTTTAGGGATGACTAGAATTTCAGTATCAAAATTAAATTAATATCTGTAAATGCATATGACTTCAAGATCTTTCTCTCTGTTCTTGACATCATCACCTAGAATTTTTCCCTTCAATATAATTCACATATTTTTCTGTCTTGATCTACAATTTATTTCCTTTGGATGGAAAAAGTTGCATTGCATCTTATTATTTATTTTTCTGAATCATAACGGCAGCTAAATACGACTTCCCTTTTATATTTGTTGTGTTTTTAATTTTGCATTCTTCACATTAGATACAGAAAATCTTAAGCATCATGAAATAATAATGAATAATAATTGATATGAATTTTAAAAGCACTTTGACTTTACTGTGCAGAAAAGACACATATATTGTTTATTTCCTGCCAGAATGCAACTTCTCATTGCAATATGGAGTTACTTTCTTCGTCAATGCATTCAAATCTGATTGCATACTGACTGTATTTGGTCTTTAGGATTAAGTGGCACTTATAAGATCTACAAACAGCAGATGGGCAGAAGAATTTGAATTGCTTTGCCATACCAGAGATGTGCTGAGAGTTTTGGCAAGCATACGGAACTTTTGAATGGGTAATGAAAACACTGGGCATGTAACAAATGAAATGAAATGCTGTGATATAAAACAGCCTACTCAGCTGTATGAGTTTCTGGACTGAAGGTAAAAAAAAAAAACAACAAACAACAACCCAGTATTGAGGGTAATTGCATAAAATATAGGGTCCTGGAAGGACTCGCTTCATATTCCGGGACATTGTTTCTGGGTGGAATTTCCAGGCACAAAGGCAGGTAAATGTAAAACTTATCATAGAATGATTTAGGTTGGAAAAGACCCTTCAGGTCATTGAATCCAACCATAAACTTAGCATTGCTAAGTCCACTAGCATATCTAAATAGAAAATGATAGACATGTATCATGTTTCACTTAATTGTAATATAATGGTGCACATCAAGTAATGGAAGTCTATTAGGAATTAAAAAAAATCAATCTCAAAGCTTGTTAGCCTCAGATCAGAAACCACCTTTGAAAGAAAATGAGTGTGTCTGTGTGTTACACATGATGATAGACACAAAATCAAATCACCTTGATTTTCTGAAATAGTCAAGAACGTATAGGTTACGTCACTATTCATTTCTGTACTTCATTTATAGCATTCAGTAGATAGAAATATTCTTAATTTAGCACATTTTATTCCTTTTTTCTGCTACTGATTTTTCACCACGCTCTCAGTTGCTCTCCAGTGTCTATAAAATATTTTGGTTTTACATAGCAACTATTTAATTTGTTACATCAATACTAGTTTATCCCAACATTTTTCCTTCTTTTAACATCAAATTTACTTCTTTATGTATGCACTTTTCAGCCAAAAATACATATGGTTACTGAAAAGAATAAATTCTAATATGTGGTACTGTAACATAAGGATAAACAAAAGTTAATTAGGACACAGTCATTTAGATGATCCTTTTATCACTCTTTCAGCATGAATAGTAATGAATTAATTACAAACATTAAAATTCTAAAATAACATGTCAGCTGATATGTTAAAGGAATTCTCAATTCTTCATTTTACATGCATGAATTGAACATTTTTTTAACTGTGTGTTTTCTATGGCTCTTTGATTTGGTAGATCGATTTAGTTTGTAAATAAAACCTAAATTATTTGAGATATTTTTGAATTATGTCTCTTGTGTCTAATGGGTATTTCAGCAGTCTCAGACTAAGGATATCTGGAATATATTCGAATCTCTGCCTGCCCCTTTGACATTTTGTATGCATTAATATAAGGTCAATATATCTCAGCACAGGATCTGTCTGATAGCTTACTCAACTCTGTAATCTATCACATGCACCGTACCTATTCAGAGTAATTACGTTTATTATATTACTTTTTGTATGCCGTGGCAATTGTTGGAACATTTGTGTGAACTTGTTACTGGGAGCATTGTACATACATCAGCCAAATGCTACACCCCTCAATTCAGCCTTTGGATAGAATGGAGATTAGAGGACTAAAGACTTTACAGTTAAAGTTGAGTAATTCTGCACTTCAGGAATTACCACTATTATGTTTCTTTCATCAGTGAATATCAGGTGTGCAGTTTTGAAGGAGGAAATATAGCTACTTATCCTAACATTTGGACCTACAACCAGCTATCATATTTTCTATTACAGTGAGAGTTTCTGAATTAATTTGAAGAACTGGAATTAACTAAGACAGCATGCTTTTTAGTCCTTGACATAAAGAACAGGCAAAAGTAAATGACTCCAAATGGTCCCATTTGGCAAGAAGCATATGAGCAAATATTCTGGGTATATTTTACCCAGAGCTCAATGATTTATTGAAGTAATTCATTACCTTACCTAATGTATTTCTATGTACCATAGCACCTTCGACTGTTATCTCATTTTACAGCTGGAGAAGACAGGAAGCCCAAGGGTTCACTACAAAGGAAACCTGAAGAAAATTGATACATGATTTGTAGTCTCCTTACACCCTTCTAGAATATATGGCCACCAGAGCTGAGCTGGTCATCTTGACATCTTCTCACCCAGGTTAGACACTTATGAATGAAATCTCTTTGTAGCTAAACCCTTTAAGGACTTCTACCACTAGATGTATTTGGAGCACATTACTATGGACAAGGAACAGAATAGCATCCACAACCGTTTTCATGCAAAGACATGGCAGATCTCCATTAGAAACAGTGGTTGGAGGCAAATATGTTCTAAAGGCAATTGCTGAATATAAACTCAGTGCAAGAGAGACAAGAGGTGACAATGACACAAAATAATGAAATAAACTAAAACTGAAACTTCTTTCAGACCATGATTAAATATGTCTACATGAACGAAGTAAATTAAACAGTTGTTATGGACCTATGTATGCCACATACTGTAGTAATTGTGTATTCCAAATGTCTCTTGTTTCTCTAAATTCTTTTCTGGAATGATTGTCTAATTCTGTCACAAAAGAATTGGTTGATTTCTCTTTCTCTGGGCAGATCTATCTTTTCTAGATTTAATGGAACTGTGCATGTTGGTATATGAACACTAGTGAAGAACTTACAGTACCTTCTGGAGCTAAAGATTATGTTCAGGAAAAAGAAAAATACATTAGAAAAGGAGCAAATTTCCATATGAAAGTATGGATGAAAAAATGAATCAATGTCCTAAATAACTGGAAAAACTGGGCATTTCTTCCCTTTTTCAGCAAAGTGCTTGATCAGAACCCTAGTGGAGATATCTGATAATTTATTTCTTTTTATCATATTAGTTATAATCTCATCAGTGCAGCAAAGGGTGATTTATGGTATTGATCCGAGAAGAGCAGTTTGACACCTACCTGTAAGCTACTGTCAGGAAGCTAAAGCAGCCAGGAGCACCAATAAAAGTTATATTTTCAACATAGTTGAAATTTATTTTCAGATACTTTGCTGAGAAGAAACTCATGCCTTCCCAGCTCATTATCACATTCTGTAATATAAAATTTGACTAACTGACTTCAGTAATTCTCTTTATTATTGAACTTGCTTTTGTTTTAAGGGGATGGAGTCTCTTACGCCAGTTGTGGCTAAACAACGAGGTATACCATATTCTGAAATGAAAAATAAAATAATGTGAGCATGTGAATCACCTTGGAGATGAATCGTACTACCCTAAACCAAATAATTTACATTAAATAACTAATCTCCTTTTCACCTAATTTAAAAATAATCTTTACTCTTTCTCAACTAATCCCCAAATTTATGAGCTTGTTTGATCGTATTTGTACAATAAAATTGAAAATTTTAGATATGGTAGGTAATCAGTTTTAGTCTCCTCGTCTGTGTTTTCAATCTCATTACAGATTGCAATTTTCAGTGCAGATTACATGATGACCCATCAGTGGCTTTGTTGTTTCTGAATTACTGATTCCTCGCCTACTGCCAGATAAGAACAAAGCCTATGCATCAGCCTGACAGCTTGCAAACAGAAAATGGGCTTGTAGGATTGGATTTAAATCCCAGGTGTAGGGGATAATTACCACATCAGTCATGCAGTAACTGAAAAATGGTATTTCAACAAGAAAAATTACATTCCTTTTATAGTGCCAACAGAAATCATTATTTGAGGCTTCATACTGATTCAGTGTATCATTACATGTGCACTGTACTCATTAAATGTAACGTTTGTTACAACCTAAAAAACTTATTGTTTCAGATACTTTCGTGGCTGAGTTAGCTCAAATCAAGATTTGTGAAACCTTGACAACACTGAGGTCATTCAAAGGTATAGTATACATTATAAAAGTGAAACAACAGCAGAGCCCAAAGCATTTAAAACCTCTTCTGCTTCAGGGGAAAAAAAAAAAAAAAAAAAAAAGAGGCTAAAGTACAAAAGCGTATACGAAAGCATAGATCCTAGTTTGGAAAATCCTCTGGGGTTAGACCCTTTGATGCAGGCCTTTTCATTAAAATAAATAGAATGGTAATAAGAGGCTATCATGGTTTGTGTGGGCTTCTCTATGCTATACTTTTCAGAAAACAAGACACTGTTACCATTTAATTGTTTTACAGGAGAAAAAATCAAAAGAGTGTTAAAAATAAGGCATAAATTAAATATTTAATGTCACACTATTCAAACACAGACTTACTCTATTTTTTATTTTATAACTCAATTGTGGTCAATTCTACTTTATTATTAAACAGACAGTAAAACGATAAGTAGATTTAACATTGAGTACTCCATGGGTCCAGAGAATTAGCAACTAGCGATTTGAAGGAAGGAAAGGAAAGATACAGGCCTGTTAGTGATCTCACGTGGATATACTTGCCTTTGGACTCCATATCAACATTGCATGTCTGAGTTGTGCCAGCTGGACCATCAGTGCTCTGGATTTCTCAGGGATAGCTTTGGCAATACGTGGCTAAGGTCTCTAAAGGCAAATATCTTCTACAATGTATTATTTCTTTAATCTTATGAAGTCAGGGTTTTAAATGGTCTTATAAGAAACACTCCTGACTTTAGGAAGCAAGCAGAAATATTTAGTTTATTTCAGGAAACATACATGTATGGTTCAATCAGTGCCACGGCACACTGATTTGGGAGATGAATGTTTCTACCTGGAGTGACTTACATGCAAAAGAGTTAGGATGTCTCCAAGGTACTGTTGATTGTGTTCAGCACTGATATTCTTATAGATGGCCTCTACTAAACTGTCTTCAAAACTGCCTTCTACATAGGTTCAGGAGAAGTACAGAACTGCTGGAAATAACAGTTGGGCAGAGCTGGGAAACACTGACAAGTTTGTTAAACTCAGAGAAAATTTAGGATGCTCTTTTCTAGTAGGTTATCTTCTTTGGGAGATAGCTCCATAATGTTTTCCTCAAGGGTCTGTCCTTGTGCAAATTTGAAAAAAACGAAGAAGTTCCTTTTATTGCCTGGTAGCTGATGATGCGATGATGCAATAGAATCCAGTTTTATGGGGAGGGGCAAGGGCTATGTCAGATATATGGTGGCTGAATCTGTAGAGGATATCAAAGACCTCTTGACATAAGT
>NW_009920533.1:0-14521 GCF_000696875.1 Nestor notabilis | reverse complement strand
CAGCAGGAAATAGCTCAAGAGACTGTAAGAGAAGTAAATGAGACAATGTCTCAATATAATTCATTGTTCTGAATACGTAAAACAAAGATTTACAAGGAAAAATGACTGCCGTGTACTTCAACAGGAAGAACATGACGTGACTATTATTAATTTGCAGTTTATTGTTTAAATTTGCAGCTTGTTACTTTAATTTGCACTGTCTTCTGAGCAGTACTCTAGCAGTTACATCTAAAGAAAATTAGTTACACAGGTTACAATAGTTTCAAAGTATACTAAGAGAACTGGAAATAGTAGTGCGGTGATCCTGGGAAGAGTAATGAATAGTAAGTTGCTGATCAGGTGGTGGCATTAATGAATTAATATCTGGCCAAGCAAAGTGAATGAAACTAGAAATTAGCATTTTGTTCTGCTCTGGAAGTGCAAAATCCTATAATACTGTAGAGAATATAATTTAACCCCATGAGTGCTATCAGTGCCTTACATGATATAGATAAATCCTGGGGTCAATAAAAAACAAATTTAGGGATTATGTGCAATTGCACAGTATTTTGATGACAAGCATGTTGTACATCTGGCTTGCTTTTCCAGTTTTCATTGAGGTTTTTTGCTCCAACATCTTAGCACAAATTAAGTTATTTTGAGTTCACTTTATTCTAAATGAAATACATTTTAAAAATTTAGCATTAAAAATTAAAGTCCTGTACATAAATATTACATCTCTGGTATAAGAATGACTAAGATTTTCATTTTTATTTCTTCTCAAGATTAATATTTGTTTTTTCCTTTCATTCTTCTATTTGTATCCTAAACCCCCAAGTTATGAGACAGTCAGCTAACTTGAACGCACCAAATATAAGGACAGCAAACAGGTAAATGGGCATGCAAAACACTAATTTACTCTTGCAAAACAGATAATTTCATGCATTGGCAGTAGCCTGCGTATACAATTATTCATCTAGTTCATGCATATGCATGGCTTCAGCACAGTTTCCTTTTTACATATGTGCATATATTTCACAGGCAGTTTAGTCACTGATATTTAGTCATTATGATTTGTGTGCATGTTTAAACTGTTCTGTGTGCATTCAGAATAGAATATAGGTTCATGATCCTTTTGCAGAAGGTAGCTATATCATTCCAATAATTACTGGTCTGCTAAGAAAGACAGTTTCAACAAACACCAGGCTTCAGAGAATTCCATACTACTCAATCACCTTTTTCAGTAGCATCTCTCAGTTTCCCAGAACCTGCACCTCCCTTTTCACACATTTGATTTTCAGTATTTTGAAGGAAAATATATGAAACAAAACCACAAGATGTGATGGAGTAACAAATAAAACATTTAAAATGTCAACTTGTCATTTTCACCCTATGACTTTGTTAACAAGAAGACCTACAGTCTACCTGTAAGTACTCAGATTCTTAAAACTTCAGTTTAAGGAGTAGCCTTATTTAAAAATAAGGAGTAGCCTTATTTTTATTGCAAAATGAGAAATGCCAAAGAAGAGTCATATCAGATTCATTGAACTAAAAAATATCATATGTAACTTCCCTTACATAGAATTTAGAGTACTTTTATTCTGACACAGTCCACATAAGAGATGAGGACAAGTTAAAGGTTCATGACTGCAAACAGTATTTCGAGTAAAGGGCTACCTAATCTTGCTACATGAACATGGAGGATGGGTGTTTTAAATCTTACACGTATCTGAATTTCAAATACTTTATGCAGAAAATGGACACTTATGCAAACATGTTATACTTCAAGGTGCATATTCTCTTCCTGACAAGAGGCTAAAGAAAGGATGAATAGTGATAGCGATTTCATATCAGTTTTATTAACATAGCTTTGCAAGCTAGCTCAAGATAAAGAGGACTTCTAAATCAAGATGTTGGAGACTTAAGTTCTTTCCATTCCTGTATCACTGCCAGTTAAAACCTCTGACTTTTCGAGTACCCTGACCACTGAATTTGAATTAGAAGACTCTCAAAGTCTCTTACATTAGATGGCAAAATGAAAGTATCTATCTTAGTGCCAGAGCCCTAAGTGCAGCCTCCTCCCTCCTGGGTTTGGCTGCCCTGGCTGGAGACAACTTCAGTTACAGGGCAGCTGGGGTAGTTTCCTGCCCTCTGGAGACCTCAGGGAGAGCAACATCTAGCATTGCTGCTGGGAGTGTACAGGCAACGTTGACCTCTCTTTCTATGGAAGCGGCTTTGAAGATGATGTCTCCCTGTGGGACATGCCTGAACTTCAGTCTCAGGTGTGTCACAGCCATGTATCCTGTTGATCTGGACCTAGAAATTAACCCAGATTATGAACTCCCCAGCTTGATCTTGGATCTGCCTATAGACTTGCCCAGTAATTGTGCGGTTGTGTCTGACCCTGGTTATGTGTCCAGGACTGGTTCTAGCCTGGACCCAGTGACTTAATTTCCCACCTTGTCCTCAGGCGGATATCATCGCTATAGATTTTTGTTGACAACCCGTCTGTCTGCTCCTGTCTGGGGAGGGGGACAGGTCCTGACTGGCAGACTCCCACGGGGATCCCACATGGCTCGTGCTACCCAGCCTTCAGGGAGCCCCTGCACAGCCCCTGATTCCTCAAAGTTCAGCATTCATGGGCTAGTAGCATTTTCAGTGCCTGCTTCAAAGGTCTGGTTACTGAAAAACAAAGAACTAGGAACTGTAATAGGAGCTAAACTCAAAAAGCACAACAGCACTCTCCTTGGCTACGAGTATTTCTTTTAAGCCAGAGTTTGTGTACCATATACACAAACTGTTCTACATTTTACTGTACCTAAGTGCAAAGACAAGAAGAATACACTGAAATGTACTTAATGATTGTAGAGAATATCAGTGTCTCCACAGACTGTGAACCTATAATGTTAGAATCACACATCTATCCTTTAAATACAGGCTTATTTACAAAATATTGCAGCACATTTCTTATTTTAAATTGGGAAACTGGAAATAAGTCCTCTCCTTCTCCTCCCATTTCCTCTTCCTGTCTATTCCCACCAAATTATATTCCACATCAGCTAACCACATATTTGAGAGTTTCCAAAACCAAAACAGTTACTTCTGGGCAATTACCAAGAATGGAAGCTTTCAGCTTGAGAAATAACTGCTTCAGAACAAAATGAACAAAGCTAATTGAATAGTGAAAATAAATTATTCATCAATTTGCAGAGGAAGAAAAAGGCAAATCTATTGGCATATTTCAGTTAAATTGCTTCAGATATGCAAAAAAGGAAAAAGAATATACTTATTCTATAATTATGAGATAGGGTGGGATTTTAAAAGGCATCAGATGTTTGATGAGTGGACCACTCGGTGCATAAGAAATAATAATTGTACTACATAATTGCACTCAAAGAATTGCAGCCAATGGCTCAATGTCCAGGTGGAGACCAGTGACAAGCAGCATCCCTCAGGGGTCCACACTGGGACCAGTATTATTTTAACATCTTCATTACAGACATGGACAGTGGGATAGAGTGCACCCTCAGCAAGTTTGCTGATGACACCAAGCTGTGTGGTGCAGCTGACATTCTAGAGGGAAGGGATATCATCCAGAGGGACCTTCACAGGCTTGAGAGGTGGGCCCATGTGAAACTCATGAAGTTCAACAGGGCAAAGTGCAAGGTCCTGCACCTAGATCAGGGCAATCCCAAATATGGATACAGGCTGTGCGATGAGTAGGTTGAGAGTAGTCTTGTGGATAACGACCAGGGGTTATTGGTGGTTGAAAAACTGAGTATGAGCCGGCAACGTGCACTAGCATCTCAGAAAGCCAACCATACCTTAGGCTGCATCAAAAGGAGCATGACCACCAGGCCTAGGAAGGTGATTCTCCCCCTTAACTCCCCTCTCATGAGACCCCACCTGCAGTACTGCATTTAGCTCTGTGGTCCCCAGCATAAGAAGTACATGGACCTACTTTCCAGAGAACAGCTGTGAAGATGATTGGAGGGCTGGAGCACCTCTCTTGTGAGAATGGGCGGAGAGACTTGTAGCTGTTCAACCTGGAGACGAGCAGGGTCCAGGGACACCTTAGAGCAACCTTCTAGTACCTAAAGGGGATCTACAGGAAAGACGAAGAGGGACCCTCCGTCACAGAGCGTAGTGACAGTGTGAGGAGTAATAGTTTTAAGCTAGAAAAGGGTAGTTTTAGATCAGGTATTAGGAAGGAATTCTTTCCTGTGAAGGTGGTGAGACACTGTAACTGCCCAGAAAAGCTTTGGATGCCCCTTTCTATTAATAAGTCATATCTAACAGAATCATTAATTTTTTTAAATAAAACAAAATCTTTTTATACTGAAATGTGTCCATCAAGTGCTATAAAAAGACCCTAACAACAGTTCCTCTAATTCTCTTTTTTATTTTACAGGTCCTTGAACATCCAGAAAGATTTGGATTTTAAAAAACTATGTTTCCTAGACTTCATATTTTCCTCAGCTTGAACTATACTCAAAAGACCAATTGAAAGAAGAAGTCCTTGCTTTTAAGCAGCATGCACTCTGTTCTTGCCTGCTTGCCCTTGTCTTAACTTTAACTATAGCTAGAAGATATATATCACCATTAAAAAGAGTAACAGAAGTTCTTGGTGCCAATCAATACCCGATATCTTCCTATATTGGGGTCTCTATAGCATCAAGCAATAAACTAAGCAAATAATAAGTCCCAAACACTAATCCCAAAACCTAACCTTATTTTATAGTTAGAAGACTCACCAGTAGAACAATCAAGAATATAAATCCTTGGCTTCAGCTGACAACAGCATTCTTTCTGATATAAGCCAATATATTTTGTAATTTATTTTGTGTGGATGGTCTTTTAACTTTATCTATGTGTTAGAATGAGTTTTGGTGTTACAGTTATAGTTTGGGAATCCAGACCTTCAGAAGACCAGTTTACCAGTTTATTCTGGATACTGTCATGCCCTCAAAGTTAGGGCAAACAGAAAATATCTTTTGAAATGGAAAGTGTTGTAAGACTAGCTTAATGCTGAAGGCTGCAGAGATTGAAGCACTGAGAAAAAGTTGGTGACAATGCAGTCAATTTTTAATTTTAATTGGTGTTGGTTTCCCCTGTTTGATTAATGTTAGGGTTTATTTGCAGGTGAGCTTTCAGTTTTAGAACACAAAGCATCAAGATCCTGATTTCCTTTCAGTGTCCTCAAGAGCTGAACATATATAGAGTCTTGTAATGTATCAATGACCTAAGTCCTTTCTTACTAAATTAATAATATGAAGGCTTTGTCATAGGCTGTCAGTTTTGTGTTGTTATAGCATGACCCCAAAAGTATATGTTACATGGTTTTGATATATAATAAGAAAGCATGAGGGAGTTTCTATGGATACAAATGTACAGATCCAAGACAACCAAAACTCATGTAAATTTCCTCCAATATCCTAAAAGGAGCAGCACCTAGCACAAAACCCTAGAATCACACTTGTATTTAGTGTCAGAGAAAATAAGTTGATTTGCCCCAGAGCAGAACTTGAAAGTAAAATGTCTCAAATACTGTATATAATATCAAGTGATCAGGACCTAAGAATAAACTAGAAGATTTTGGGTTGTTTTGTTGTTTGTTTTTTTTGGCAGTGAAGAGTCAGCTACTACTTCTTTTTTCATGTCAATGAGATCTTTGTGATATTTCCTAAGCAATTGCCTTCACACACACTGATCTTTTCTTCATTTTAGGATGGAAGTAATATTAAGTAACACCCCCTATGAAATTCTAAGTATATGCTTGGAAAATACAATTTTTTTTAAAGTAATTTAAATGTTTTCTTAGAAATGAATTACCCATAGAAATTATATTTCAATTTTTTTTATGGTTTTGTTGTTTTGTTTTTTTTTCATGGTACCTTTACAAGCAAAACTTTTTTCATTCTGTTCATTAAAGTGTATCATACTGTACAAATATTCTTATGCTTTTATCAAATCTATATATTTTTTTCCAAGCAACAGTTTTGTTCTTCTCAGTTGATATAGCTAATGATAACTCTCCACTTCAGTAAAGGAATTAATTGACATTCTGTGGTCTGTGTTACGTGGGAAATCAAATCAAATAGTTATGCTCATCTTTTCTGAGCTTAAAACCTCTGAATGGTTAAAAACTGTTATCCAAAAAATAATGTGTCTGTTGGATAGAATATAACTAGATGCCCTGGGCATTAAAGGCGACCTTAGAAATTCACATTTTATGATTTTATAAAACAAACTGAAATCCTGTTGAGGCTAGGTTTATATCTGTTGCATCTAAACACAATGTTTCCTTCTTCAGATTAAATGACAATCATAAGACGCTAAGTTATGGAAGAGTGACATCTGGCTCCTCGGCAGACACCTCAGGCAACTGTGTTAATGGCTTTGGAGATGGCTGTGTATCTGTAATAGAGTTAAGTTTGTTGTCTGGATTGTATTACACTCTCACTCTCTTAGATATTTTCTCCATTTTGTCCTTTAGCTCACATTGGAATCACTGGATCACCCATAACTCTGACTTAGAAGACTTTTCTTGTATTTCCATCTGCTACTGTAAGTTGGTTTTGTTGTTGTTTGCTTCTCCCCACCCCTCATCCCATGAAGCTGTAAGCATATGTTGCAAAATTTCAAAAGGAAGGTTTTGCCAATTGAAAATGTGTACTTAATGCTTGATGAAACTGAAGAGTTTAGACAACAATTAGTGCTTCTTAAGAAAAGACATTATAAAGGAAATGAACACCTACTGAAAACCTAGAATTGAGAACTACACCTCAAACTTCATTGTAAAAAGCAAGAATTCTAATTATAAGAGCTAAAAAGAAAGAAAAAATATTTAAATAATTCTTAACAGGTAAGTATGTGTGGAATTATAAGGGCAAGCATAGCAGACAGCATTTTTAACTTACAGCTGGAACATTCATGAATATTATCAGGTCAAAATATTTGCCAGTTTAATAGGGAATGAATTGAAAATATGATTTGTTCACTTTTTTGAGACATAATATGTGAGATCTATTAAAATAGCAGTGATAGAAGATATCTGAAATGTTGTATTCAGAAATAAAATCACTTCTTAACCCTCCTGTCTTTCATTACACCTGGCTCGCCTATGTGATGTATAAAAGCCAGAAATACTGATTGGATCCATTTATTTCCTGGAGAAGACCTGTAAGTTCCTTGGGCAGATCCCCTCAGTGTTTGAGAATCATCAATATGGCATAAAAGAATACTGTATTCATATTTGCAGCCACTAGGTCCTGAGCATTTTAACTTTTCCCTGCTGATATGCAACATATGTTTCAAATGTAGTCAGCTGGTGCAAATTAGTTTAACCCTTAGGCAACAGTACCATTTTCTGTGCTGGTTATGAGGTAATTGACCTTCAGAAACCACCTGAACTCTGTGGAAACAGGTGTAGCACAGCACCTAGTAATCAGATAGCAATAAATACAGTAAGATATCTATAGCTGTATGTCTTTCCTTTGATCCTAGAAGCACTATGAAGTTAGAAACCTAGCTACTGCCTGATTCTACCTTCTAGAAATTGCATGAGAGCAATGTGTTTCAGCCATTTTCCTTTCTCAATATGAAAATGGCAACTCTATTCTGTGACGGCAGAAAGGACACAGTATACAACTGTTAATCCAACTTTTATGTCGCTGGGATTTATACTATCTAGGATTTCACCTTCACCAAGAAAGTAGCTAGCAATGCAAGTCAAACACGTAATTCAGATGCATGAATGAGACAACTACAAAAAGTTTAAAGTTATGACCCTTAGACAAAAGAAACATTACATATCTCATCTGAAATGTTTTAAAGTACACAGATACTACAGTTTGCAGGCTGTGCTTCAGCTGTGCTGTAATTCCATCCTCTTTGTTCCAGAGAAGCTATTAAAGCCCTCAAAAAAAATAGTATTAGTTGTACTAACATGTAGCTAAAACACTCATGTATCATACATTTGTCATATTTAACTGGGAATGACTGAAAAATATGCATTTTATGTATTTTTTTCTTTACATGTGACATTTAAAGTGTTTGTAAACAAATTAAATACTGATGTAAACTATAGCTAGGAATTTACCAATAAATTTGTAATTTACACATAAATTCCTAAGTTAGAAGAAAGTCAGTACAAAATTAAAAACCCTTAATGATGAAAATATACATTATAATTTCCCAGTCTCAAAAATTACTCAGATTAAAAAAAACCCAAAACAAATAATTAAAATAACCACAACCCCAAAAATCATAAAAGTGTCTCTAATTTAATTGGCTAAATTTTAAAACTTTAATTTAAAGTTTTGAGAAAGTTTTGATAACTCTGGATATTTTTTTGTCCTATTAAGTTAAGCATAGTCAAGCCAACTTGAAACATCTTCGGACTATGAATTATTCTCATTAGAAATAGTGGAATTTCTTTTAAAAACTTGTCAGTCTCTTGTGTCTTGCTCAACACAAACCTTCAACCCTATTAAAAAATCGGTGCTGCTAGTAAAGGTGTGAACAGATGTTTTATTTCCACATTTTGTGCATAAATGCAAGTACTCTGATGCAAATTAATCAAATTGTTAAAATGAATCATTTAAGATTCGTGTAGTGATTAATAATAGAAGCCAGTAATCAAATCTCTCTGCCATCAGCACATCTGTTACAGTTTCTACTTTGCCCTTTTATGCAAATATGCAATAAGACAAATAAATTACTTGGTTTAACAGCTGGTTGAAAAACATTATTTTTAGATGATTTTTCTAGAGTATTGATTTTACCATTGATAGCCACTTGATGTAGACTAATTCAATTATGCTTATATAGAGGGTCACAGAACTGAGACGGGGTGGATGTGGGGAAGTACCAACTCTTCTCAGGTACTGCTGCAGAATTTTAAAGATATTTAGGATTCCTCAGACAAACATAGCTTCTAGAAAAACAAAGTGCACAGGAGAAAAGAGTTTCCTTGATTTCAAGACTTTAAAGATTTCCTCATATAACTTGGGTCTTCAATAACAGTAGTGTCAATTACATAAGTAAATCTTTCTGGTGCCTTGAAAGGACCAGGTTTTGATTCATCACTGCACATCAAAATTAATATGATCTCAAAAAACTGTTTCTGGACATTTCAGTTTATAGGTTCGTGAACTGCAGAAAGTGAAGTATCAGCACAGAATTATTCTCCATTTAAGGTACGCTTAGACTATATTGTGTGGTTATGCATACTCTAGATTTCAGAGGCCCTCAGCAGTACGATTGGAGAATGTCAAAATTTTTCAAGTGAGCAGCTTTGTCTGCTCAGGCTTGTTTATTTTCTTCTGCAATACCCTAGATGTAGAAGAACTAAGATCGCTTTTACTTCTGTGGAATGGAAGCAAAAACAAAGTAGTAAAAAACAGAAGTAAAATGTGTACTTTGACAAACCTTAGTTCTGAAAACATTTTTTCATTTTTTAATGCAACCATATGTGTTGCCCCCAAAAATCTGTATGCTGAATAATACATTTTATGAAGTAGTGCTATGAAACCAGACAAACATCAATTTCAAACAAACATCATTTTTCAGCTCCCTGGGTTACCAAATATCCAGCTATGCCAGCAAAGTATATTGCTCTGGAGGGATGAATTTTAATACAGTAATCTCAGAGCAGATTATGTTGGTTTATAGACTTTGTTCAAAAACAACCAAACAGAAAGTTCTTATCTATTTGAATGTCTAATAGCTGTTATTGATAGACCACATTAATAAACAATGTGTATATTCAAGCCATCCTGTAGACAAAGAGAGATAGATACTACCCTTTAAGGGGAGATGACATATAAATATGTCCACCATTCCCAGTAACTACTCAAAAAAGAGGTGAAAAAAATTTCATGTCCTTTTCTTGTGTATGACAAAATAAAAGAGAGAGAGCAGTATCCGGGAAGCATGTAAGGATATGGCACTGAGTCCTTATTACTTTTTGCTGGAACTAGAAATTCAGCTTGTGTAGTACAATATATCTTTCTCTCTTGAAAAGGTGATTATCAGTACATGTTAATAAACATTTTGATCCAAATGTCAAAGTCTTTCAAGTTTCCATTTTTTCATCTCTATTTATTTTTGTCTTTTTGTATGTGTAGCAGAAAAGGCAGCAGATTCAAAAGAGATCTTTAAAAGAATGTATCACAGTGTAAAATAAAAATCTAGAAGCTTGTCAGGAATGCACTAAGAGAGACACTGAAAGGTATCTGAACTTGTTCAAATTCTAAGAGATCTCCTCAGCTGAGAAACCAGGATTCAGAAATAATAGAAATGGAATTCCTTTTATTCCTTGTCTAGGCTGCCCTGATTTTAATAAGTCAAAAATCTTAAATAAAGTCTTCTGTCGTGGTTCAAGCCCAGCCGGCAACTTGGAACCACGCAGCCGCTCGCTCACTCCCCCCCTTTTCCTTCCTCCCCCCGCTCCCGGAGGGATGGGGAGGAGAATTGGAGGAATGTAACTCCCACGAGTTGAGATAACAGCTCTCCAGTAACTAAGGTATAATACAAACCACTACTGCTACCAATAATAATGATAAGAGGAATAACAAGGGAAAAGGACACAACCGCTCACCACCCGCCGACCGATACCCAGCCCGACCCGAGCAGCGATCTGGGCCTTCCGGGTAACTCCCCCCAGTTTATATACTGGGCATGACGTGCTGTGGTATGGAATACCCCTTTGGCCAGTTTGGGTCAGGTGTCCTGCCTCTGCTTCCTCCTGGCTTCCCCTCCTCTCTGGCAAAGCATGAGACTGAGAAAGTCCTTGGTCAGAGTAAACATTACTGAGCAACAACTAAAAACATCGGTGTTATCAGCATTGTTCCCAGACTGAAAGTCAAAAACACAGCACTGCACCAGCTACTAAGAAGGAGAAAAAATGACTGCTGTAGCTGAACCCAGGACATCTTCCCAGCAATATTCTTTGTACCATTCTGAATGAAAGTAGAGTATAAACAAGGGTTAAACATTTTGAAAGTATCACTGTGTGTGTGTGTTTATATTTTGTATTTTCAAAATGTTGGCTGACAAAGGTATGAAATAAAATATTTTCTTGAAAAGGGCAGAACTGATCATCGTCCCTGTAGAGCTATTTAGTGCTTAGAAGTAGGTATCTAATGCTATTTCAGAAGCCTTAATATATTCAATCAATTGGATTGTGTAGATACGGCATAGGACACAAATCAGTCATGCACCCTTCTGGAAAGTCAGCTGAATAACAGACACTAGGTCATCTAAAATGATATTAGGTCCTTGTGCTACCTGACTTGTTCCCTAGCAATCTTATGCTTGATACATCATGAGAAACTTCAAATGTCTGCAAAGTTCCTTTTCTACATTCTTTCTCGTACAGCCTCATTTTCCAGATTACTGAACTGATTCCATGTTTTAGACAGTCTTCACAGTGAAAACAAAGCTGTGAAAATACCACACAAGCGTAGTTTCACATTTCTTATTTACAGCTCAGTGGATTATGTTGGGGAAAAGTATGTTGTCCAGACGTCCCTCACCATTTCCATCAACCCTGTGTATCACTTCTGCCATAAGATGATAAGGATTTAAGATGGAAGGGTAAGGATTTCAGAGATGTAAATGTAACCAATTATGTTACCTTAAAATTATTAAGTGAAATTTTAGAAAACCATGTGACTTTGAGAGTTTGGCATCACTTTTCAACTCTCAGTTTGTAGCTCTATGAAGAAAAAATGACTTGTAATATCAAGCGTTTGATGTGTAAGCAGTTCTTAGGAGAATTTCTCAGAATCAGGATTCAGGAGTACAGATGTATTCAATCTGCTTTAACAAGGGAATTGTTGTGGTTGTATTCTAGGACAAGAAGTCATTGAGGAAGATATGTGGCCTGAGTGCTCTTATGTCCTAACAGTTTTGCAGCTCTTCAGTGGTAAAGAGAGGTCATTTATAACAGCATTGGAAGTTTGGACAGTCTTCAAGGAAATCTTGTGTGAACCAGGAGATGAGTCTACTCAATACAAAAATCAGAATTGGAATTCACACATTCCTGTATAGATATGGGATTTGTACAACTGACAAGATTCTTTGATCACTAATTAACAAATATTTTGGAAGCTCTGTAAGCAATCAGCAGGTTGATAGTAACCACTTATGCGAACACACAAGGCCTGCTAAAAATATATCCTGCTTTTGTAATTCAGTAAGTTAGCAGGAACTGTATAACAGGAAATATAGAAGGAGATCAATAATTTTGTGGTGTGGTAACAAAACAGAATGAAAAGAATGGGTACTTGTGATCAAGTGCAGCAGAAAAAAAAATTATCCCCAGATTAATATTTTAAGATGAAATGAAGGGAAATGGAAATAAACCACTTGATAAGTGAACAGAATTATCCTGATGGGATCAGTGGAATAATAGGAAATGAGTGAATGAGCTAAAGTTACAGATACAGCAAAATTATGTATTTAAAACATACATAGCATATAATCAAGGAGTGCACTGAGATCATAAAAATTGCCACAGAAGCCTGTCATAACAGAAATTCTGAAGAAACACAATAAAAATTAAAAGAATGAGTACTATGAAATCTGTAGATTGGTGAGAAAGTTGAATACTGTTCAACTGCCCTCACACAAACCACTCCCCCTCCTCCCTGGCCTCAGCTGTTTGCAGATGTCAGTCAGCTGCTTTACATACCCTCCATAAAAGCCATTAAAAACACCCATATGAATTTTATTTTTTCTGGTAACAAAGCAGAAATATAGAGGTGTTGCTCAGCTAAAAGTCTTATGAACTGATTGTCCACTGTGTTAAATTTGGTTTTGATTAAGTAATGTTTGATATAAACACTGTATCTGGTCTTGCTTCTTGTCTTCAGACTTAGAACTATATCAGGCAAATTTTCTTTAACCTAGACTGCTCTCCTCATTAAAATCTGCAAGTTTATAGGGGAAGAATTAGTTACCCATGTGCTCAGAAGCTGTGGATCAAAACCTTCAAGGTCAGTTTTACCCTATAACTTAACTGCAGATCAGTATATGAAATGTAATCAGATGTATCATACCCTTTTACCATCAAAGAAACTATCAGGCTCATTTTTTTATTCTGTATTCTATATAACTTTCAATGACAGTTGAAATCACCTATCACCATTTGCTATAAAACACCCTATTGCAAAACAAGCTGAGTTCAGATAGAGAAGCTTTGCATTGGTTTGTTGCTAAAAGTCACACAGCTGCTTTATGGTGGAAAGGATATCATGTTTGCAGAACCTCACCAGCATTTGACATAATAAAGCACTAGTGGCTGCTACCCACAACACATAGCAAGATGAAATACCACTCTGTGGTAGGACCAACACAGTCTCTGTGAGAAAAATCAATAATTTTTAAATGAACTGTACAAGAATCCAAACTGATGGCAAAGACAGTGAAATAAACTGCCACAAAGAGGCACCTGTGCGTATATTGTGTAACCTCACTACAAGTAGCCAAATAATCCACTTCAGCCTAAGTAACACTGATTTAGGTACTGCAGCCTGAACCAAAGCCTACACTTAAGCTGAACCATATTATCACTGCTTTTCCTGTGCTCTGAGATGTATATAATTTAAACAACAAAAATTTCTTTTCAGTACCACTAATGTAGGAGAGTTTCTTTCAGCAAAAAATAATGAGGCCAGTAAGGCTATTAGAACAGTTTAGGAACTTTCAACACAATGCAACTCTTCTTCCAAAATTCAATATAATATTGCTTCAGAAAGCTTCTTTTAAAGCAATTACTGAAAAGAAAAAGTACAACGTTAGTGCTCAGAACAAAATACATTGCAGTGCATTATTTTGCAGAAAGCTATTGATTCTGAACTGGTGTATTTGAAACTGTTTCAAAATGCTCATTTCCTGCTGGGTTTTAGTGTAATTATACTTGTTTGGGGAAGGACAGTGTATGCAGAGAAGCTGCTATACTGAGTGAAAGCTACCAGTGCACTACTGGCTGCCCTAGAACAAGTAACGATGTTACAATGAAGGCATTTAGGAAACATCAACCATACAATTGCAAATATTAAACAAGTTGCTTAGGCAATCCTACGAGGGAATGAGCATTTCTGCTATTGTTTAAAACTTTCCGTAGTCATGGGATTATAATGGCAACAGAAGTGTTTATCTATCTGTCAATTAAAAATGACAGGACACTATAATATGTGGAAATGGACTATTCCAAGGGTAGATTTAAGACAACTTGAAGAACCATGGAAGTTAGTAGTGTGATACACTAATGTAAAAGAAAAATGATGTCAATGGTCTAATTAGGACTACTGAGCAGCCTATAGCATTAACTAGCTTTTAGAAAATATAATGCTGGTAATGAAAGTATACAAGAAATAGTAGTAATAAAATGCACCTCTTCTGGTATTCATGTATTTTGATGTCATGCAGAGGACAAAACAATTTGGGTGATAAGGAAAAATATTGTTTGTATTTAGTGATATCTTCCACATATAGCAAAGCAAAGATCATAGAATCATGGAATCATAGAATA
>NW_009920532.1:31291-36692 GCF_000696875.1 Nestor notabilis | reverse complement strand
ATTGGATGAGCTTAAAGGTCTTTTCCAACCTATTCTATGATTCCATGGCAGTAAGAACTCTCCACCGCAGGATGAAGGAACAAATGTAAGGTGGCATATACGTTGGAGAAAATCCTGTAATAGTGCTGTAGCCCTCCCCATGAAGTCTCTGCTTGAGATCTTTGTAAGACGAGACAGCTATCTGAACACCTTCCTCACCCTCATGCTTGTTGATGCTCTCCTCTTGTGGATGTAGTCCTGGGGGAAGGCTGTTTTGGAATGCCCCAGCCTGTGCTGTGTTCAAGTCACTGTATGCCTGTTGTCAGCCTTGCTGCTGGGGAGTCCTGACTCCCAGATAGTGCAGTGCAAGTGACCTGTATTCCTTTTTTAAGAGAATTCTTTTTCTTTTTGGTAATATTATTTCAGTTTTCAAGAAAAGTAGCATTCTATCAGATTTCAGTATCAATATTCGATAACAACTATACAATTCATTATTCCAGTGACTTCTGAGATGCCTCTCTCGTGCTGCGTGTCTTGCAGTGTGACCTGCACCAGTTTTAATTGTGTTTTTAAGTCATAGAATCATAGAATAGTTCGGGTTGGAAAGGACCTTAAGATCATCTAGTTCCAACCCCCTGCCATGCTCCTCTTCTGCAGCCCCAAGTTAAGTTTGCTGCTATCTGTGGTGTTGAGGATTGTTAGAAATGGCATTACCAGTTGCATCTTTCAGCCAGTGACGTAGGTTAGTGGTGGTCTTGGCAATGCCGGGGTGATGGTTGGAGTTGATGATGTTAAAGGTCTTTTCCAACCTGATTGATTCTGTGATTCATGAAGGAGTTCACAGTCGGAACTAAAAATACCTGAGGTTCGTGGCATTACTTTTCAATCCTCTGGTCACGTTGCTTGTAGCCACAGTTCCTTGGGCAGTTCCCAAGGATGCAGTGGTGGGGAGAGTAGCATCCATCCTGCTCGGTTACAGATTACTTTTCCACTCGGATCTCTTGAGTAGACACTGCAGAGAGGCTCGAACCTGCTGTAAGTGAAAAGTGAACAGAAGGGAAGCCACGAGTGTCTCAGCACCACCGTCTTCTTTCCAGAATCCTGTAATAAATCAGGTAACACTGTTCTGAGAATTGCTTGCTTGCTAATTATTGAAAAAGTATTACCTTGTCTTTGTGTCCGTAATTAGCATTTCATCTGGAGTCTAGAGCCTGGTGATAAATGAGTCTTACATGCCATACGTTCAGTAAATGATGAAAAACTGAAGTCTGTGCTTCCTCTATAAACCAAAACTGAGCAGATCTCTAAGTAGAAACGGTGACAGAAATGATGTGGTCTAAAGGAGGAGGTTGTTTTTATTTCTCCATTTCCTCATCGGGTGGCTCACTGTACATGTAAACAGTGCAATAAATAAATGCTTGGTACTATCTTGGCCAAGATAGCCATGGAAGGTCCTTTTATGTGTTTCTAAATCAGAGGATAAAAATGCATGTCCTATAAACTGGTGGGGGAATTATAGAGTAAGTCGTTAAAAGCATGATCTGGAGCAGCCTAGATTTCTAGATAGCGTACTTGGAAACCGAATATCCACATAAAACAATTGATGAAAAATGTGGATGTAAAAATATCGGGTATCCATTTGAGATGAGTCTTTTAGAGAGAGCAGGCAGAAGAGCTGAGGCAAGCTCTATAAAGTGGTGCTGAGGTTCTGTCTGCTCTGCTGGCTTGGGGAGTTTTAAGACTGAGATCTTGATACTTGGGCATCTGTGTGTGAAGTGCAAGACTTACCTGAGCAGAAATTATGGTAGACACGTTACCTGGTCTGTTTAAAGGTAGGTAGAAGAAAGGTGTTGGTGGTCTTCTGCAGACTGTTCGGAGAGAGAAGTCGTAGAGATGACAGCAGATGGGAAATCACAGATTTTGGCAGGTCTGAGGTCTCAGAAAGAGAGAGAAACAGGTGAGCAGATTTTGGAAGGTTATTCCAGAGGGGAACCTCAATGGCTCAAATAAACGGGACTTTAGAATATGTCTGCTTCTTCCTCCTAGCAACCAAACCTGTTGTGAGGTTCACTTGGCACAGATCCACTTGCTTGGAGGGCACTTGTGTATAGTTCATGCTAGATTCAGACAAAATTGGGACTTGAAATGAGAGATGGGCTCCCCATTGCAGACCCCCCAGTTCCTTTGCTGTCGTGCAGAGCACTGTGCCAGGGTGCCAGGTGGGTTGTGGGAAGATACAGGCAGAGCCTTTTGGTTCTTGATTTGTCTGGGACAATAATTCAAGCTCTGTTTGTGACAGAGCTGAAAAGGGTATCAGATAGTCAGGCAAACATTGGTTTCAGTTGGAAGTGTAACATTCCAGTAATTCTGAAGGATGACTTGGTCAACTTGTATGTAAGGTAGAGCCATAGACAACAAACAAGTTTATCACCTTCTTCAGAGTGTTTCCTGTTTATAATTCATTCCCAGGAGAAGATCCTATGTGTTGCCCTGTGCCTGCTGTAGGGAAGGGTTCCTCCCTCGTGCTTGTTGGGCACTCTCTGGAAACATCTTCTTGTTGTTCTGCTAAGAAACAAGCTGGCAATTTTGTCACAAAGAAAGCTTTAGCTCTTAATTTATGTTAAAGCGCTCTTCTGTTCTCTCCCTCCTCCCCCTTGGTTGTCCACATATTAAAAAGAACACAAAAACCCAACCAACCAACCAAACCAAAACAAACATTGACCGAATCATCTTCCTTTGCCTCCCTGGAAAGGGAAACATGACTCTAATCTGTTTATATTTCTCTCAGGTAATTGTTAAGCAGGATGAACTTGCTCGTTGCAGAACGTGTGTTTACTTTGTCACTTCTATATCGATGAAGTGAGATGTCCTGTGTGCCTTGTCACAAGTTGGCAGAATTGGAGAGTGTGCACCTACGTTTAGTGTAGGAAATACCTCGAAAGTGAAGTTAGAAGGGCTGGGAACGTGCATGCCCCAAAATTTAGGTGGTCATCTGAGCGAAAGCGTAGAAGCCAGTTCTCAAAGCTTCAGAGGCTGTGCGGGTTGGAAAGGACCTTAACTGATGTTAAAGGGACACAGGGGCTTGGAGTAACCTGCTCTAGTGGAAGATGTCCCTGCCCATGGCAGGGGGTTGGAACTGGATGGGCTTTACAGTCCTTTCCAACCCAAAACCATTCTATGGTTATCTGTACCTGTAGGGTGATCGGGCAAAATGCTCACAGCTTCGCTCCCCTTTTGGGAGCATTGTTATTTTTGCAAGTATTAAATGCAAAACCTGAGTTTGTTACAAAAATGTGTAAGTTGTGCATATTCATTCTCCCTTGCCTGCAAGGTGGAGGCACCGTGGTGTTCAAAACCGTTGTCCTTTCCCCTTTTCTGTGCTACTTCTGCTTACATGGAATACTAGGGAAGGAAAGAGGATCAGCAAATAACTACCTACTCTACGGAAAAGTCTGCGCAAGGGAAAAAAGATTTCTATGGGGATGACTAAGAGCTTTTAATGTGATGAAGAAGAAGGTACTCAGTGGAGGTAACACCTGAGGAATATCTTCCTCACAAAGTTGAGAAAGGCGCTGAGTGTCAATGTTCCTTTGAAAGTGGTAAAAGTAATTGTAAAACTGAATGGCGTGGCATTTAATTATGTAAGGAACCAAAAGGGCTAAAAATCCTTTGGTATATCAGAAAGCAATTTAAAATACAAGCTAGGGAAAACGCAATATTTCTCTCACAGTAAGAGGAATTCCACCACTGGCTGCACTGATTTCATGTCTTATGTTTTGTTCCAAACAGATCTGTAACTACAGGGGTGAGGGGTAAGCACATATTTTTGTTCCCTCCATCTCCCAAGCCAGCCCATTCCCCTTCTCAGCCAGAACAGTGCAGAAGTGTTGGATAAATACAAACACAGGACATGGGAATTTAATCAGTTCCCTTGGTCACTCCATCTGCTGTGGTCTGGTTGAATTGCCCCTCTCGGAGGCATCGCTGGCTGCCAGCAGACCCAGTACAGCACAAAGGCCAGGCCTGAATTCTTGTGGCTATTCACGGCGCGGCGGTGCCGAGGAGGAGCCGTTCCGACACCCACCCGCCCTTCAGATGCTTCCCTTCGCTCCAGACATGAATATTCACTCGGAAAGTTCTCATACATCTTGTGTCTTCCAGCACATCCTTGGCACTGCACAGGAGCCTGTCTGCAGAGGGGTGGGAAGGGTTGGCTTTTCTCTGTTCCCCTCCTACTTCTTTGCAGCAGATCTGGAGCCGAGTGGTAGCTGTTAGACTTTTAGCTTTGCCTGCTTATTTGTTTGGGGTGTCTTAGGCCTGGCAGTGCTGTTCCATCTCCTCGGGGCAGGGGTGGTGTGTGAGCATGGCATGAGAGGTCCAAGCGTTGGATTGTCGGGCTCTTGGCAGAAGACCTTACTGTGACATGTCCTCAACTCTGCCCACCTGGAAAAATCAGGGCTCAAGCTCTCTATGGGCAGTGCTTGCTTGAAGGTTTTTAGCTTTCCAAGAGTGACTGGGGAATGTCATTTAGGAAAGTGGCTGTTTTCCAGTAATTTTGTGAAGGGAAAGAATAGTTGGAGTGTGTTTCAAGGGAGCAGGGTTGTTTATTGGTGTCATTTGTGGTGATGATTTTGTCTGAACAGTTTCAGTCACCTCACAGTGGAAGGGAACTGACATTTTGCAAGAGTGTCGGCTTAGGGTAAGAGGAATAACGAAAAGAAGGGCTGGCTGAAACGTGTTGCAGGAGGCTCCTTGTACTGGATGATTGGATGGTAAAATGCCAGAGGAAATTGCTTTAGATAAACGAAAGCGATGCACGTGGGAGGAGGAAGGGGGGTCACAGTGCAGCCTATGGCCTGGTGAGTGCTGCGCCCGGTGTTACTGCTCTGGAAGGAGACTTTGTGGTCGTCCTGTGGTAAAACGAGTGTCAGTACTCGCTTGTGAATGACCAAAAAGCAGCTTACAGCGTAAATGTGCCACGGCATAAACGGGGGGTGCTCCCCTGCCTTCAGTACCGTGTGGTATGGGATGCTGCAGAGGGACTTTCATCAGGGACCTGGAGCAACAGGACAAGGGGTGATGGGTTCAAACTGAACCAGGGGAAGTGATGCCTGGCATGACAGAGGAGAAGAAAGTGACACTTGGAGAAGGAGCCAGTTTTGGAGAAAGCTTAGGGACAGAAGAGAAAGGAAAGCAGCAGATGAGTGCAGGAGCTGGAGGAACGGGCAGGCAAACCTCTGCCTACCCAAACGTGCTTGCTTACAAGGTGGGGATGCAGACACGATTGTCGGAGTGAACCTGAGGTTCTGCTCTTGGCAAATACCTCTCCAGCTCAGACAAGTGTGCTGCTGGCACAGGCTTTTCCATGTGGGTGACAGCCCGTCGCTGCCATAACTTTAATGAACTGGACTGTTCTGCAAAG
>NW_009920532.1:27156-31260 GCF_000696875.1 Nestor notabilis | reverse complement strand
GCTCATAGGCAATACCGTGTAATAGAATATCATTTTCAAATGATATCACACAGATAAGATATTAAGCCAACCTCTTTCAGATTAAATGCCAGAAGGGAAGGATGCTTTTAAAGCTTCCTTTTAGCCTCGTTTTGCATAAATGCACTTCATGAGAAAACTGTAAACTGCATTAATTTTTCTTTTCCAACAAAACTCCTGCCCAGCCTGGTGCGTATGATGGATTTGCTGTGAAGATGAATTAAACTCCTCTAGAGGGAGGCTGTGTTGGATCCCTGATTCATTTGCTGCAGTTGTTTGAAGTTATGCAATGAAAGATGGAAGAAATTGCATGAAAGGGTATTTTTCTCCCGGATGGGACAAGCTAAACCCTGCCCAAGGGAACAGGACTGTATTCTGGCTGGTGCTACAGAGCAGCCGCTTGATACAGTCCCTCAAGGCAGGCATCTCACCTTTGTGGATGTCACCAGTTATGCCTGTGGAGCTCTTTTCTTGTGCAAGCACCCGTTTGCGTTGTGTGCCTGGTAGACTTCTGACCTGAGTCAAACCACTTTAAACATAATCTAGCTATCTGTTGTCTGAAGCACTGGGGGGAGATTGAGATGAGCTCTGAGGCAGAAGCTCTTCCCTGGGAGGGTGCTGAGGCGCTGGCACAGGGTGCCCAGAGAAGCTGTGGCTGCCCCATCCCTGGCAGTGTTCAAGGGTGGGTTGGACACAGGGGCTTGGAGCAACCTGCTCTAGTGGAAGGTGGCCCTGCCTGTGACAAGGGGTTGGAACTGGATGAGCTTTAAGGTCTCTTCCAACCTAAACCAGTCTGGGATTCTGTGGTTTTGGAATTTGTAATCTATGTATGTGTGCCACAGCATCTCATCTGTAAGATGCGCCATTTGTCAAAGAGATTTTCTCTGGAAGTACGTGTCTTACAATATTCCTGAAGCATTTCAAAGATGTAGAAAAGAGCACATCAGATTGAGCTTGTGTGCGTGAAGAATCCTGCCCTTAGAGAACTGGAATTCCTAGAATTTTTCTAGGAAGGTGCAGTCAGAAAGCTGAACATGGACCAGAGAAAGGCAACAAAATCATGGAGTTGGTGGTTAAGAGAGGACTTCCAGCATGTGCAGGGACTATGCTCTGATGTAAATCTGTTAAGTGAGTCAGAGTAATGGTACGTGATTGATAATGATAAGATCTGATACTGTCCACTTTTAGTTGCTGGTTTTGCCAGTCAGTATTGCAGTCCTTGTTGGTACTGCTTGTTTAATTCAGGTGCTCGGTTGTTGTTCTTCTGTTTCTTATCTTAAAGCGGCTTATTTTTCCCCTCTTCTGCTCCAAAAGGAATTAAATACTATTTAATCATGACCAGCCAATTTAGATAACAGGATGTTCTTGGTCACCCTTGTTGTAATAGAAATAATGATAAATACAGTGGAGAAAAAATCTTGTGTCTCATTGATTAAAGTAGGTGAGGTTTATTCATTTCATGGGAGGGTTATCAGCTGGTGTTTGTGTGTGGTTGGATAGACCAACAGCGACTGGGCAGGGGAAGAGAAATCCCAAATCACCTTTTGTTGTTCTTATTGGGTTTGGGTGTTTGGGGGGGGTTTTTGTGTTCTTTTGGAATCACATTTCGGATGCTCTTATAGGAAGTCTGAGTTCCCAATTCCAGCATTTCAGTTAGGTTCTTAATGGCAAGTGATATAGAAATCCATCTCGTTACAGTAAATACAGCTATTCTAGAAGGGTGTATGTCAAGCACTTCAGTAGGGATGTGCGTATCCTCATCTTTGATCTGCACTGTTCTTTCAGTATCTAAAATCTGCCGTGCAGCTGTAGCATTGTCCTTGGAAGCACGTGGCCTGTGCCAGATACACTTGGCCAGCCCATGGAGCACCTGAGTGGCCTTCCTTGTTCTTCATGAACAAGTTTCAGAACTGTAACTGGAGAAAAACCCCGTTTTGAGGTGGTTTTGCCTAGAGTTTTACTGCCATCCTCCACTTTACCCCTGGAAAAATACCTGGTTTAACTTTCAGCGTGAAGCGTTGCTGATCAATACTTTACAAGCACAGTAAAGTTCAAGAAATTGCCTCCATTACTATCTCGAGATGAGAAATTGATTTAGCTGCATTCTCTCTCTGCTAATTCATCTGCGCTTTACGTTCCCATAAAAGGTATTATGTGCTTCTGATTTTACAGCAGAGTCATCAATCCTAATGAAGAGAGAAGAACGAGAATTTATGTTGTGTGTATGGGATAGCTGATCTCTGACTTAGCTCTTCATTTGTAAATGTTGCTGTAGGCTTCACTTCAGCTTTTCCCTACTGTGCTTTGGTTATATGCAGAAGCTAGGGGCTGGGATGGGAGCAAAACTGAACAATGTGGCAAAGGAACATAAAATGAGATTGCTTTTTAATCCACCACCCCACCCCACCCCCCCAAAGTGAGATGCTGATTAATGAAAGGAATTAAAACCTCACTTGGGAATTGTATGTACTTTGGTACATTTGGGTCCATTGGGATCATTTTCATTATAAGCCATCATTCCACTACTTCTGGCTCTAAAATGCCTGAAGTTTTATTCTTTAACTGTGTTATTATGTGTAAGAGCTTTGCACATATCTGCTAATTTACAGACAACTGCATAGGAGTGGTGGTGTAGCTCTGATGATGAAGGTGCTATAGTAGGAAAAGCAGCCAAAACAAGTAAGAATCACAGGAAAGGGTTTTCCTGGGCATTCATGTTGTTGGTATTCCCAGCGTCCATTGGCTTGGCCTCTGTAGGAAGCTGCCAGGGATGGTTTGTCTCCAGAATAGTTTGGGATTTTTAGCTTTAATTCATTCATTAGCATTCATTGTTCCAGATAAAGAGCAAAATCCTGTGCTGTGCCTTTGGTCACTGCTCATGGTGCAGCAGGGATTTTTTAGATGAAATTTAAACATCTTGGCAGGCTCTAAACAGCTGTGTTACACTGGGGGGGGTGAAATAAGCTTTCTCTTTTGGCTGCACTGATGCTAAGCACAGGTAGTCCGTGAGCCTCGATGTTACAAACACAAAGTGATGGTGTACCCCTCTCACTCATCTAGAAGGTTCAGTATGCCTGTTACAGACCTAAAGGTGTGAGATACCAGTATAGAACCCCCCAAGTTAGATAAAGCATTAAGTACATGTGGGTTGATTAAAACCTGTTTTATTTCAGTGAAGAGGCAAATACATGGGATTTGCTGAGAAAAGCCATCAGCAGATAGGCTGCAAGTGGGTAACCGAAGGTTTGCTTTTGGGGACATTTGTAGCATTGCAGCTCACATCTGGATTTCTTTTACTGGATTTCTTTACTGGGATTCAAACTTGTGCCCATCACCCCTCATCTTTTCCATGGGACTCCTTGTAAAAAGGGAGTCTCCATCTTTTTTGTAGCCACCCTTTAAATACTGAAACATGGTGGCAAGGTCTCCCCTGAGCCTCCTCTTCTCCAGGCTGAACAGCCCCAGTTCTCTCAGCCTTTCCTCATACAGCTTCCCAGTTCTTGGATCATCTTTGTGGCCCTCCTCTGGACTCCTTCCAGCCTGTCCACGTGTCTTTTGTATAGCAGGGACCAAAACTGAACGCAGTATTCCAGGTGTGGCCTGACAAGCACTGAGTGGCATGGGACAATGACATCTTTACCTCTGCTGCTGATGCCCTTGCTGAGGTACCCCAGCATCCTGTTGGCTTTTTTTGCTGCAGCTGCTCACTGTTCACTCACATTGAGCTTGTGTCCACCAGGATCCCCAGGTCCCTTTCCCCAGAGCTGCTCCCCAGCCAGGCAGATCCCAGCCTGTGCTGCACTTCCTGGATTGTGTTTACCCAGGGACAAGACCTTACTTACACTTGTCCTTGTGGAACTCCGTAAGGTTCTTGTTTGCCCACTCTTCCAGTCTATCCAGATCTTCCTGCAGGATGGCTTTCCCTTCCAAACTGTCTGCTTCCCCACTCAGTTGGTATCATTGGCAAACTTCATCAGGGTACGCTTGATCCCATCATCCAGATTGTGTCTGAAGATGCCTACAAGGATGCTGCAGAGGGACTCTGCATCAGGGACTGGAGCAACAGGACAAGGGGGTCAAAATGAA
>NW_009920532.1:22877-27100 GCF_000696875.1 Nestor notabilis | reverse complement strand
GGCACGGGGTGCCCAGAGAAGCTGTGGCTGCCCCATCCCTGGCAGTGTTCAAGGCCAGGTTGGACACAGGGGCTTGGAGCAACCTGGTCTGCTGTGAGGTGTCCCTGCCCATGCAGCTGGTCAGCCAGTTCCCACCCGCTGCACTGACCGCTTGTCTGGACTATAACATGTCAGTTTCTCTAGGAGGTGGCCTTTCAGAAACCATATGGAAAGCCTTGGAGAAATCCAGGTAGACAATGCCCACTGCTCGCCCCACATCAACGGAGCAGGTGACTTGGCTGTAGAAGGTGATCAGGTTTGTCAAACATGGCTTGCGCTTGGTGAATCCATGCTGGCTTTTCCCAGTCACATGCTTCATCTGACTTGTGACAGCCTCCAGGGGGATTTGTTCCATAATTTTACCAGGACTGAAGTAAGATTGGTGGGCCTGGATACTCCTTTAAGCCCTTCTTGTAGATGGGGATGACATTAGCCTTCTTCCAGCCTTCTGGGACGTCCCCAACTTCTATAACTCCTCAAAGATAATGGAGAGCAGCCTCCCAACAACCTCAGTCAGCTCTCCTAATGCCCTTGGGTGTGTTCAGGGCATTCCCTAAAAGCCATCTTGGCAGCAGCACCTACAAACCCAAATGTGTTGTTTTCATTTATGTAATTTCAGATGCCTGGTCTAGATATCTCTTCTGCAGTGGGTGACAACCTGATTACATCTCCCGCACCTTTGACTTTCATTAATCCCTCCCTTCCTGATTGCTCTGCCTTCTCTTGTTTGTGTGATGCTCCTCATGTAGGTTGCAAGCTCTGGGCCAGCAAATCTCTTCTCCGTGAGAGCATCCAGCTTGTCTTTGGGTTCTGTCAAAGCACTGGAAGATGCTGCTAAACCTCAATGGTCTCTGCAGTAGAGGCCCAATGTTGTTCTGTTTATTTCAGCAGCATAACCCATTCCTCGTTTTGCAGTAGGCACCGAGCTCAGTAAGAAGAGAAGATGAATTTACTCGTATTTCAGTCTGTAAGTTGAAGGACTGGATGAATCAATCCCAAAGATTTGACAGTGAAGAAGCCTCCCGCTATTGATAGGGGAAAGAGGTTCTAGGTTGTTCTTGAAGGGAGTTGCAGTGCTGATAGAGGTCCTCTGCAACAGTGACTTGAAGAACAGGGTAACATGGAGATAATATATTGAAGAGATGTTAATACTTGGTTGTGTTGCAGGAGGAAGCTCATTCTTGTAGGTCTGCTCATGGTTTGGGGCAAGCTGGTGATACTTTATAAGATTATCAGGTTGGGGGGGGAAACTAATTTCCATTCTTGTGCTTTATGTTTAGATACATCACTTTGAGATCACAGAATGAAAGCAGCATGAGATGTTATGGCAAAGACAGCACAGCAAGATCCGGGAGTCTCACAGATCCTCAAAAACCAGGTAATGTTGCAGCATCACACATCCACTTTCTGTGAGGCTGGTTTGGTTGATGAGGCTCAGTGCTTTCTGACTGCTTCCCAGAATTTGGGCTTCAGAGCTTCTGTGGCTTTATTGATGGGCTTCTCAAATATGACTAGTTGTGTTTTGGCTTTCTGTCCTGTAAAACATTGTATAGATGCCACAGTATCTACAGCACGGGAGATCCCCACACATTTGAGTCTGTCTTGAGGGCTACTGTGGCTGCAGGAGCCAAGAATGTTACCTTAGTTTAAGAAGGCTACAGAAGGCAGCAGCCGCGGCAGTCAGCTCTGTGCAGCCACTGGGTTTTGCTTGGCTCCATTGCTGGGTACCAACGTGATGTATTTTAGAGGGATCGACCTTTCAGAGGGTCCCACAGCGACATTTCTGAACCCTGTCTCCTTAGGGTGAGACACTGGGCTCCAAATAGCTGTTCCCTCCCTCCCTAAAGCTTGCCCATGTGCTATTTTCCACATATTCCTACTGCTGTCTGTGTTTTTTAGTTGTTACCTGTCTCAGGATGTTTCCTTCTTGCCTGTTTTTGCAAACCCAAGCATATGTTCTCTGCCTGTTTCACAGCACATACAGTCACAGAGAAAGGCAATCACATTACCAGCTTCAGAGCATGAACACTGTAGAGGGCAGGAAGGGACTGGTGAAGTGTGGGATGCCCACCTTTATACTCAAACTGTGTGCTTATCACTGCTGTGGTCACTGCAATAGCTGAGGTTTGAGTGGAGAGGCCTAAAAACTTTTTCTCCCCCAGATCAAAGGCAGTCAGCAGAGATTGTGATGTAGACACATACGATAAACGGGGTAAGGTCTGTCCTGAGGTCTTTGTGCCAGGGTGTTCCTATGTCTGGAGAACTTGGATGTTGCTGAGGGAAGCCAAGTCACTCACTTCAGTAGTAGAAGTACATTAAAATATGAAGTTGAGGCCAGTTTTCGTGGTGAGACATGTTTCTTTTCCAGGAAGCATTTGAGATGATGTAGGGCTTGGCAGAAGGTATTGCAGTTTATTTCCTCTGAACAGGCAGTAAACCTAGACTGGCTGAAGAGATTTCAAATCAGGCTTCAGCCTTGATCAAATCCCCAGTAATGTCTTGGTGAATACTAGAAAATCATTGCATTTATCACAGCCCCTTTAATTAGCGCTGTCTTCTGTATGGTTTTCAGTTGCTTGGTCATGGAATACGGAATTTCAGTGCCCTCCTGGCACTAGTTAAGGTTTGTGTTGTGTTTTCCATCAGTGTTGTGAGGAGATCACATCACGTCGTACTTGCCATTTGATGACATAATGTGGTACCTGCTCCAGTTGCAGTTCTCCAAACCCTTCAAAATGCCTACGAACTGTAACACCAATTCACTGACAGCAGAGACAGGCAGATTTATTGAGGCAACCTTCTTCACTTCTTTGGGACCCATGGAACTGTATCTTCCTTAAGCTACATTGAGTTAATGGCTTTATTTAGAAATCAGCCTCCTGTTGGGTTATGAGAATTCTGTTAGTTTTTTGGGGGAAACAATGTTTTCATTCAATTACCAGTGCCTCTGAATGTGTTTTCTACTTAGATCAAAGAGGAAAATGTTTCTGCTTGTTTCTCTTCCTTTCTCCTCCCCCTTTTCTAGAGACTTTCCTGAGATGTTCAACTGTTGGTTTTGCTGTTTGGTTTTTTTGGTTGCCTTTTCTGGTGTTTAACCGCATTGAAGCAGAGCACTGCTTGGTTCCCCTCCCAGGGCCATCGCTGCTCTCCCTTCCCCCAAGTCCAATGTGTTCTTTATTAAACTGAATTAGGACATTCTAGTCTCCAGTCTTAAGAGTGGAAATGGGAACAGCTCAAATGAGCAGCCACATGAGACCCAGCAGCCTTTCCAACTGCACTGCAGAGGGAACTCAGCTGCAAAGGGAATGATAATTTTGGAAGGATTTGCACAACTGTTAAAGAATTACCAGCATTAATATTAAAAAGCAGCTCATCTGTTTTTCCCTTTCCATTTTAAGAGTGTTGATTTCTTACCACGCTTGCTGTAAAATCAGTGTACTGAACAGTCTGCTTCCTTTCCATCCTTCTTTCACTTTTTCAATTGTTTTATTTGCTTCAGTTCTCATCTACCTAAGTGGGGTTTTTTGGTGGTGGTGGTTTTGCCTGGCACCACCAACCTTGGGGTTTGCATGCAGATACGGGCATGGATTTGAGATGTCTGCCATTCAAAGAAAGCCAAAGCTGAACTGCAGATGTATCCAGCATTGGGATGGAAAGGTTTTCACCCTCTAAGCATTTGTCCTTGGGATAACTGTAGAAAATTATTGTTGGTCTTTGAAATCCATATTGCCATCTCGGTGTTTGTTCTAACCAAAATAGCCATGATCCTGGTACCTTCTGACCCTTGTTTTCAGCCTCTGCCTCCCTCTATTGCTGTATCAGATGCCTTCAGGGTTTCTATAGATCTTTAAAAAAATAATAGAGTAGATCTTTGAGTTGTTACCTTCTCACCTCTCTGTCCCTTTTGCTCTCTGCTCGTTCACCCAACCACCTTGTGTGACACTAGAAATTACTTGTTCTGTTTCAGTACTCTGCTGCTTTTTTCATGTGCTTATTTCCTGTGCCAAAAAAAGCAGAGCTGGGGCTTGAACTGTGGCTGCACAAAGAGTTACGGAGGCAAACCTGGCATCTACATAGCCTGCAAGAGCACAGGGGTCTCTGAAATACACCACTCTTCCTCTCCCAATTCTGTGCTGTTCAGCCATCCAGTGTTGTCTCAGAGCAGCTTCCAGTGTCTGAAGGGG
>NW_009920532.1:6610-22769 GCF_000696875.1 Nestor notabilis | reverse complement strand
GGTGCTGAGGCGCTGGCACAGGGTGCCCAGAGAAGCTGTGGCTGCCCCATCCCTGGCAGTGTTCAAGGGCAGGTTGGACACAGGGGTTGGAGCAACCTGCTCTAGTGTGAGGTGTCCCTGCCCGGGGCAGGCGCTTGGAACTGGATCAGTTTTAAGGTCCTTTCCAACACAAACCAGTCTGGGATTCTATTAGCACAGTCATCACATCTGAAGAGGTGTAGGGGTAGTGCCAGCATCACCCGAGAGCTGGGCTTGGTGATGCAGGTGTGTCCATTCTCAGGTAGCGCTCTCCTGGTCTTTAAAGCTGCTCTTCTCGGTGGGTTCTTAGAGGTGGTGTGTGTTGATGGTGCTCAGCTGCAAGTCAGGCCTCTCTGTGCTGTCACTTTAAAGACTGGATTATAGTTAACCCATGTGGCAGAGGCTGCTGGTAGCATCAGTGTTGACAGAACAGAGGGTACCAGGGAAGGAACTGCTGTGTATTCCAGTGTCTGTCCTAAAGGAAAGCAGAGAGCAACAGGAGGAGAAGCATAGAATCATGGATGGTTTGGGTTGGAAAGGACCGTAAGGCTCATCCAGCTCCAACCCCCTGCCACGGGCAGGGACACCTCACACCAGACCATGTCGCCCAAGCCCCTGTCTGATGGCTTTCTGATTTAGGAATAGCTTAGCAGAAGATCTCACAGTTTTGAATAACAAAACAGGCCAATAAAAACATTCTAATTAAAAAGGTTAAAAATTGAGGAAGATAAATCCTATTTTGTTTCTGTTACATGAAGTCTGTGTGCGAAATTGAAAGGAGGGAACAGTGCAGAGAACTTTGGTTTTGAATTTCATCTTATCTGCAGTTAAAATGAAGCTTATATTCCAATAACGAAAAGACAGCCACTTGAGAATGCCCTGTGCAACTGGAGGGTGGTAAGGCACAGTTCAAACACGTCTGCAGTGCTGGGAGGACACATGGCAATGACACGTTTCTGTAAGCAGGCATGCCTTAGGTGTTACAAAAACCAGCTTAGACTAAGAGTGGTGGCTGAACTTGCTTTCACTGGCATGTTAGCATGCTGGAGGGAGGGATGTGAGGAGGGGATGGTGTCCCAGCAAGTGAGCATCTGCTGATACTGTTTGTGCTGTCCTGTAGCAGCTGGTTGAACAAGGAGGGCTTTTCTGCATCTGCCATCACATGCAGTCTTCTTTCTTCAGGTTATTAATTGATCTATAAAAACATGTAGATTTTTGCTTAAGGTGACAGCTGAAAAACTTGAAATAAGGTGGAAAAACCATAGGGTCCAATTGCCTGTTGATACACAGCCACACAACCTGCTGAGAGGGCTTGGATCGGTGCTGTAACAACTTCATGGCCTTTTAATGAGGCTGCTTCATTCAGCATCTGCTCTCCTGCAATCTTTCGTCATCCTTCTCCATTAACTCAGTTCTGACACTGGCACTGGCTGTCATTCAGTCCTTGTTTCGCGGCCTACACCCAGCCCAACTTTCATGCGACAGGTTATTTGGAGTGGATGTCTTGCTCTGAAATCCGTGTGGATTCAGGCAGTTCAATAGCGTGACTGTGGCTTGATCTGTCGTGGTACGTGATGGAGCTGGGAATGCTTCTGTTTGTTTGGGGGGTTTAATATAACTACCATCTCCTTGATATTTCACCTCCTGTTGTCTTCTCTGAGATCTTCTGACTCTCCAGTAATATAGTTGATGAAGGAGGAAAACCAGATCACCTTTACTGACAACTGATAATGTTGGAATACTCTTCCATATCATGTTTACCAGAATTAAGTTACGGCATGCTTCCAGGGGAGACTGTTACTTGCATTGCCTTACACGTGCTTGTGTTGGAAGAGTTGGAGTGTGTAAAAGGTATTTCAGCCAAATTGGCATGTCCCTGGCTTTCAGGCTGGGGAAGCTGCAGGAACCATGCTGAAACAATGAGAAAGAGTTGGAGCGAAACCCTGTCTCTGAAATCAATTGAGCTCCCATTAGTGTGAGTCCAGATTCTATCCATAAACTTAAGTAGGGTATTTCTCTTTCTAGGCAGCCTACAGAATCAGTTCTGTCCTTTTGCATTTGTTTGGATGTGCCTTTGTAATGATCGCGTGATTGGGATATATCTGTAATGTCAGAACTGTAATAGGCTAAGTAGCATAAATGACTGTTGGGAAGAGAAGAAACACAACTGCAGAACCATTGTTGCTTTAAAACTTCTGCTGCTTTTAGTTGTTTGGTTTAACCATTTACTAGTTAGAGCTGTGATAACTCGCAGTGATGGCTGTTTAGGCACCAGCCCCTGTTCTCCCTCCCATGGAAGGAAGTAGAAATCATTCAGTGCACGGCCACTGGCTTCTCAGTTGGCCAGAGACTAACTTTGGTGCCCCTAAAGCCTTAATGATGTTGTGTACAGCACCAAGATACTCTTAGATTTTAATCCCACAGGAAATGCATAGTGTTAGCAGTATGTTAAAGTGATAACAAATGCTCAGTGTATGCAGCATCAGCCCCCCCGTGCATTTAAGCCTGTTTGAGTACTAAAACCAGCCCTGGTATCTAAGGGACTGGGTTATTACTGATTATGCTTTTATCACTGTGCCTGTCTGTTGGTTTTCTCTGTGTTCCTGGAGGTACAATAATAACAATAATGCTCTTTAACGTTTGCACTTTTCTCCCTGCGATCAGTGATACGTTTGAAAGGAATGTTTTCATCTTTCTTTTTCTTTGGGGTGGGACAGTGGGTGTCTGAAAACAACACAAACGTCTCCAAATGCGATGCTCAAAGGGACTGAACTTCCCTGTCCTTTTCTGACTTGGTATTTTACTATAATATTCCATTATAGTATTTTTTCAGATTTATTACAAATGTTTCTGTGTAACAGTGATGATAACTCTGTAACTACTTAAGAGACAGGAGTTATGTCCCAGCTCCCAAGCTGGATGAAGGGTGCTGGACCTGCTGGAGAGGAAATCTCTATGAGCATTATTTTTGATCCTGAGACAGGGGGAGAGGTTTGTGCTGATGCTTCAGCTGTAAAACGTTCCTGACTGTTTTCCAGTCCCCTCAGATCTGTATGGGGAGCCCCAGGTGAACGGGTGCAGTGAGTGGAATTTGGTGCGTGCCCAGGGGCTGGCATTTTCTCTGGTGACCACTAAACTCGCTGTGGCAGGAGGTAGCATCTGCCACAGTGGTGCTCCTGCCTGTGGGAAAAACAGGGGTCAGGGGCCTGGCTGGCTGCTTGGTTCGTCTTTATACCAAAATCATGTTTCCTGCCTTAAGAATAAGTGCTCTTACTCCTGAAATACTGACGGCCTTTTAGTTGTCTCCTGGAGACATCTGTTCTCACTCGCTGGTTTGTATCACTGTTGTTTCCTGTCCTTTGACTAATACTTGTCACTTCAGACTTTAAAAAGAAGGGCCAAAACCAAGGAACATGGTACACGTTACACCCCCATTAACAGGTAAATGTGACGTGCCTCCTATTCAAAGGGTGTATCGACAGATCCAGTAGTGCCCTGGTTTTATGGGAAGGTGTGTTCAGAGCATCTCTGCTGAGCTTTCTTGACTTCACAGGCGTAAGAGGAGATGCATATTCCCTGTAAAAGTTGATGGCCTTTCAGTGTGAAATACCACATCGTGCTTATTTTTGATGCATTTTGAATGGTTTAGTTTCCCTTCCTAAGTTTTAATAGGAAGTCTTTGAAGTTGGGTTGGGGCTGAACAATCTTGTTGGCAGCCTGAGCATTCACTGTTGACTCCTATCTTCTTTGACTTGTGCATCTCTAGCAATCTGGAAGGGGGAGCGTGTTGAGAGAAACTCTGAAGCAATGTTATATTTCTGGAAAGGGGAAATAAACTTGCAATTACTCTCAGCCATTATTTGTCACGTGAAAAATGTTACATGCTAATGGCTGCAGATGGTTTAGACAAAAACTGTACACACTGAAAGCCCTCTTCATTGGAGCTCTGGTTTTCTGTCATACATTATGCTAGAACGGAAGAGGGTTTGTTCTGCCTGCAGCTATGTATTACCCTTATTTGCTGTTGCTAGCACAGACCTTGTTAATATGCATCTGGCAATGGTTAAAATTTTCTCCATCAGTGACTTCACATTTATCCATCTAGATCAAGGATTCTCCTAAGTTAAACAGGTAAGGACATGGGTACACAGGAGCCTTTGGTACCTCTAGAAAGGCAGATGTGAAGGAGGCAGCATTAAGGTTGTGGTCTAATATTTGTGTGCTCTTGTTAAAGCTCAGAATCAATTTTAATGTTAGAATGTATTTATGTCTGCATAAGCATATTGTGCCTCTGTGTGTGCGTGTGATTGTAGACACAGTGATTGCTTCATACTGTGGAATAGTAAAACAGCTCTATAATGCGCTTATGTATTCTGGTTTATTCATCAGAACCAGTACAGACAGCTGTGAAGTGTTACTTTGAATTACAGTTTATACAGTAAAAATGATAAAAGGTTGCATTTGATATAAATTAGTCTGTTAAAATAACACGAAGTGAAGAAGGAAGGGTGAGAGGGTGGAATAGAAGTTGGAGTTCAACGCTCCTGAGGTAAGGTGAGTGGAAAGATTTCCATGGGCTGGTTTGGTCTTACCATTAATCACGTTCCCCATAGATGTGTCAAACAAATCGATGTGCAGAGATGCAGTTGGGTAACTGTGCTCATGGTTTTCTTTACTGTCACAGCAATGAGCATTAATGTTGCATCTTACTCTTCAGTGGTGCTCTATGTTCATGTCACCAGCGGACGCTCTCTGTAGGTACTGTGGAAGTCGAGAAGGTGTGGAAGGCCCTGTGCAAATCCCAGACTGCAGTTTTCTGTCTGTCCTTTTAGGTGCTGATCCCTGAGTACAGTCAGCTCTGTTCGAAGCTATGGTTTTCTTTTACCTGTTATAAAGGGGGGTGTTGCTTCTGACAAGGTGCTTGTAGCACTGTAGGAAGGTGACCTGACTTGATGGTCAACTGGCTTAAACTAGGCATAAGAGAGCAGTATGTGGCCAGCTAAAGCTGCTTGAATGGTCAGATACTTTAGGGGAGGAAAGAGTTTTGAAGAATAAGCCTTTATTTGGTGGAATGATTTTACTGGAGCACTAGAGGCAGGATAATGGGATGAGATGAAATAATCTGACTGCTCTGGAATAGCCCAGCTGCTGCAGTTTTGCATCTGATCATGTATTTCAAACTAAGAGATTTTACAGTTTCCTTTGAGGCAATAACTCTAACAGTTTATGTGGAGAGCTGGCCCTTACCTTGTCTTTTTCTTCCTCCGCAGGTGCCTGGCACACTGAACCTATTGATCTGTGTAGGATTTGTGCTGTGGTCCATTTATTGAAGATGTGAAGCAACGGCAAGTCTGAGATTGGAATTACTGATAGACTGGAGAAAATCTTAGTCCTTGTGATGCACATGGACATGCTGGATTATAAGTAATTCTAGCTTCTTTTCCTCTCCCTTCCCTTCCCCTCACTCAGCTATCTCAGGGTTCATAGAGATTTCAATGGTTCGTGTGCCTGTAAGTTTGGAACAGAAGTGACCAAAAATGGGGGACCAGCAATTGTATAAAACTAACCATACTGCCAACAGCAATGAGAACTTGTACTACCAACAACACCAAATGAACTCCCTTCCATCTCTAAATCATAGCTATGGGACGTCTGTTCTGGACGCTCCCCAGGTGTCCCCTCTCTCCCCACAGTTTCCCCAAGATTCAAGAGACAGTATAGCTTTGCCTGTAGGTTCAAAAAGTCTTGGATCAATGGATACATCCAGACAAACTAGTTGGACACATTCTGGCTCAGGAAACCACGTCGCGGTGAGGAACAATCTGAATAATCCAAGCGCAATGTGGAGCCCCCTCGGGCAGGGGGAGTCCCACGATGGATACCAATATTCCTACTCTCAACCCAGTGAAAATCGATCGCAAAAAATTACCAGTGGGGTCCTGCACAAACTGGACTCCTTTACACAAGTATTTGCTAACCAAAACCTGAGGATTCAAGTCAACAACATGGCTCAGGTTTTGCACAGCGAGTCTTCGATGGTGGATAACTCTGGCGACAGCGCGCTCAGGCAGCTGCTGTCCCAGAAGCCAGCGGTTGAGCAACATCCCGTCACTTCCAGCGTGCAAAGATACCAACCGGTGCCGCAGCAAACCCACCAGAGTTTTGCAAGCACACAGCAAAAGCAACAGATGCAAGTCATGCAGCACCAACAGTTGTACTACGACTACCAGCAGCATTTGTCACAGATGCAGATGCACTCTGCGTTCCAGCAAGGACAGACGCACGTTCAGCAAATGCAGTCCCAGCAGCTCTTACCGCAGCAGATGCAGCACTTGCAGCAGAGTCAGTACTACGCTCAGCCGCAGCAGGGGCATCCGCGGCTCTCGATGCAGGAGATCCAGCAGCAGCAGCCAGCTCGGCAGCAGCAGCAGCGGCACTGCCCAGTGCCAATAGCTCAGTATTACCAAACGCAACCTGTCATGCAGCAGTTACAGCAACAGCAGCAACAGATGCAGTTGCCGCTTCCTCCGTATCACAGGGAACCTGATCTAAAGACTATGCATGAATCACAGCAGTACTCTCAGGATCCAAGTCATCCTGTGCAGCTTATCCAGTTGGGAGCAGTGCCTCAGTATTGCTACCAGGATCCCCACGAACAGTACAGGCACTTGTACCCGCAGAGTTTACTGCAGCAGCAAGACCAGCAGAAGCAATACCCGGGTGAGAGCAGGGTGCCACCTCTGAACTCCCATATCGGCCTCACTCCTCCAGAGAGCGCAGAGGATCCCCCACGGCAGGAGATTAACTCTGTAGGTAATGCTGTCCCTCATCGAACTCTTTTGCCACCCTCGGGAGTTCATCTGAACAACAAAAGCTCTCAGCAAGACTCTCCTAGCGCCCCGTGGCCTCAGGTAGGTAATGTTTTAGACCCGTGTTTTGCATAAGAGTAGCAAGGTGTGGAAATGACGCTGTTGCAGGAGAGCCAGAAGGTCAGGATGTGAGCGCTGATCGCTGGCATGTTTTGGGGAGCTGCGTTAACAGACTTCTTCTGTCTCCATCTCTGTGTTCAGGCCAGGCTGGTGGCACCACAGAGCTGCTGCTTCCCTCTCTAGGGGCTTTGGGAAGTTCTCCCTCGGTTTCTGGGGAGGAGGGACCCAGTTACAACAAATGCTTTTGCTAATTTTTCGATGCCTTGAGGGCTGGATTGTTCAGGAACAGTCAATCAATTGCCTGTTGCCAGAAGCAACACTTCTGGGTCAGAGCAAAGGCTTCTAACAGCAAGTGAGTGTAAGAAAGCTTGCACTATCCGTGCACCCAGAGGCACTGATTTGGTAGAGCCGTTGGAAGGCTCTCGGCTCACAGGCTTTTCATACTAGTAAAATCATACACAAAGTGCAGACATGTTGTAAGGACCTTCATTTATGCATTCCTACTTTCCTGAAAAATGCTTGTCTGTTTTTTCCCCCCCTCTTTTCTCCTCCTTTGCTCACAGGTGCCACTGTCAGACGGCAGACTGCAGCCCCTGTCCCCAGAACAAAGGTATTTGAACACGATTACTTTAGTCCTTTTAATTTCAGTATGAGAAATACAAAGGAATGCTGTGGGGTAGAGGGAGGGAAAGGCACTCTGGGTAGTGTTCCTCTGCTAGAAACATGTTTAGTTCTGTGCTTTGTGAGTTTAAGTTTGTGTCATTTCCACCACCACCCCCAGCAAGAAAATCAATTCTTTACTTTGTGTTTCATAAAAAAGAACCAAAGAGAAAGCAAAAGCAGGGGAGCAGTTTGCTCTCTGTGTTGCATTTGTAAGAGAAGGGACGATGTGTGGTTTGGATTTGTACCTTTGGCATCGGGGATCTTCTGTTTTCCTTAAGGTCTCACCTCTGAAGCACTGAGGTGTCCTCCAGCATAGTTTTGTACCATGAGTAGGAGCACTTGTTAAATGCTGTCATGAGTGGGGAGATGACATGATAGATCTGGTGGGTTCTCAGGGTTTTCCATACTGAGGGACACATTTTCACGAGCGTGGCCTACTCAACACTTTCCTTCTCCCCATCTTGGGAGCAGCTGATGCAGGTTATTGCCCACATATTCCACTGCAGTCACCCTGCGCTTACCTGTGGCTTCATAACCATCTAGCTGTAAAGTTTTATTGACTTCCTTGACTAAAAATCTTCTTTTTGCAACACAGGGAACGAGCCAAACTAATGTTTCTTCTTCTGTTCCATGCTAAAAACAAACGAAAATAAAAATAGTGGCCAGAACAGAGAAACACTTCCTGAGAGAGCTGATGCGAAGAACAAACTAATGTGTTCAATATGCTTGAAGGAGTTTAAGAGCTTGCCTGCTCTAAATGGTCACATGAGGTCTCACGGAGGAGTAAGAGCATCTCCTAACTTCAAACAGGTAGCAGTCTGGTTTACTTCAGTATTTGGCTCTCTCTTTCCATGTTTGCTTGCTTTGCCATGCTTTGCTTTGCTGTCAAAACTTGTTCTTCTTGGTGCTCTTTTGTTATGTCATACCCTGTGTAAGCAGAAAAGGACATGAATCTGTTAGTTGCTAGGCCAGAAGTCCTGCTTTCAAGTCCGAGGCGGTGGTGGAGGACAGAACAGAACTTGTCCCTCTCTGGTGCTCCGCATGTTACAAGAACACCCCACAGAATCAGTTAGGAGCATCATATTTTTTGCCCCTCATGTTTGTTTAGTATATTAGAAATATCAGGAACATCAAGTCTTCCTTATTTTCATTTGCACTACTTGGATGACTAAGGGATGTTAATTGGAAGCCTTCCCAGGCTTTAACTGAAGGAGCAGGATTGTTGAATCTTCGACAGCTTTCTTCCCAAGTGTTTTAGTTCTATAGGTATCAACAAATACCAAACCAAACATGTGGGTTTGAATTGTTCTGCATAAAAAGAACTTGCCCTGTCAGTTGGTTTTTCTCTGACCTGGTGTTTTATGATTTCTGTCCTAACGGGGAATACCACAGGAAGGCAAAGAGCCACCAGAGTTACACCATCTGTGTCTTTGTTTTTAGGTGGGTGATGGAGAATTCTGTCTTTATAGTGATAAAAAGAGCACGTGTTTATCTCCCCTCCTGCAAGTTATCTTGTGAAGATGCTTAATGTGGTTATTTTTCACCGAGGCTGAAGCCTGTGTAGGAGTCATAAGTAATCTGCCAGCTTCGTTCAAGGCAAATAGAGTCCAGGAAGCAACACTGTTGTGTGTTTTGTAACCCTGGCCGCTACTTCTCAGCCACGGTGCATACCTCGTGTAGCGTATCCATCCAGAAGTAGCCTTCCCTCCCTCCCTCGGGCTGAAAGCCTTTAATTGTCTGTACAGGATGAAGGAGAGAACCCACCACAGCAGCCGCTGCCTAAAGAGGTGGATAGCCTCGCGCCCATCGTCATGCCAGTGTCTGTCCCTGTAAAGCTTCTGTCGCCTGAGCCCAGCACGCAGCCCTCTGCCAGCACTGCCGCAGTCAAAGACAAGCCTGCCAACCCTGTGTCAGATGACGAGATGCCCGTTCTCGTGAAGATGACTTACTCTCCACCATGCAGTCCAAAAGTGGCCAACCCCTGCTCATCCTCTGTGAGTGCTGCGTTTCTTGCCACTAACTGTGCTGTGCCTGTTAAATCCCTTTGCTTGTAGTGCTGCTACTTCCTAAAACATCTGTATTCTAGAATATTTTCCAGAGTCTTCATGATGCCCAATAAACACAAAGGGCCTGTAGCATCGTGGCATTTCTTCCTAGGCCATTTGAAAATAGTAATTTTCCCTTTGCTGGGGAAATGGAGACCTCAGTTGAAAAGAAGTCATTTGCAATTGGAATGTAGTATTCTTTAATCCCACTAGAACAAAGGGATTTAGTGTCTTTTTACTGGTTTTGGTTTTTTCCCTTTTCAGGCTGCTTTGTTTTTATGTTATTGCTTAAATTCAGCAGTTTTATTTCTTCCTGTTCTTTTCTTTTTTGTTTAAAGGCAGATATATGTGCTTCTCATTTCAGCCCAAGACAGGAGGGCACTGTGTAGTGCTTACAGTGTGTGCTCTAAACCAATATGAAGTAATTTTCCCTTTCTTTCTGCATGCATCAGATCTAAAGGAATATGATCTAGGAAAAATAGCTATGCTTAGTGCTTTCATTTCACTCGTAAAACTGGAATTGTCAGGCAGCACGAGGAATTGATGGGTACTTGAATGATGTGAGAATGCTCTTTCTTGTTTTCCTGAAAGAGTCCTGGAGCAAGCGGTGTTTATTTCACATTCCAGTGTAGGAATAGATGCTGCTCGTTCCTTCAAATCCATGTTTGCAGTCTATGCCACGATAAGAGGTTACTGGGGAGCAGAAGTAGTGCATGGTATTATCTGTATTATGCAGAGAAATACTCATGTGGTTCTATTTTTTGTTCCCTCTCATGAGGCTGATGGCCAAACAAGGGGACAACATACACCATCATGGATCACCTCCCTTCTGACCCTTCACTCAGACTTAACACGGTCATTTCAAATATGTATGAAATGTTTTACTCTCTTCCTTTCAGACGGAGGTTTTACACGTAAAATTCCACTTTCCTGTCGAAGCCAGCATCTCACAATAGTTTGTAACTCAGCAGTACAGCTTTTATTGTCTATTTCTGGTTTCTAGGAAGAAAAGGGACAGTCTTCTGAATCCCTGAGCTCTGAGTGGGAGATCTTCTCTAGAGACACCAGAGTAGGTGGCTTGGGCTTGTGTATTTCTGCAACGTATGTAAAGTGACTGTGATTAAATCTGCCAGTGTTTGGCTAAATGCGCATTCATTCACTCAGAATTATGCTTTGCAGCCTTCGTTAGTGCCCAAGCAAACTAAACTCATGCAGATTCCTCTCTGGATGCTATCTTTTATCTAAGCAGTAGCATTGGAAACATTCAAAGACCAAAAGGTCTGCAGCTCCCTCCTCTTCTGTGAAGAGATTGTGCCAGTAGAGACCTTTTTTTCCCCCCTTTTAATACCAAAGAACTGAAGCTGTGTCGCATTTATTTATACTGTGCTTTGAGCTGTCCAGAAAAACTCCCACAAAGCTTATGGAATCAGTAGACTCAAACACCAGAGGGAAACTGAATATTCAGCAAGGCTATAGACCAGTGAGCAGTCAGGTGAGGCCCAGCAGGATCCATTCGGTCTTGGATATTGGGAACCAGTTCCTGGAGCTTCAGAAAAGTACTGGGGTGATTCTGCATGGACAGGATGGTCTCCTTTAATATTCAGTGTGACCTTTTTTTGCTGGTATAACCACATTAAGGCTGAGGTACACTGAGGTGAAGCAGTGTAGGAAGTGGAGGTGTACAAGACTTCTAAGGTGTTGTCTTGGTTACTTACTTTGACACTAGTGAGAAAGGAGTACCAGCTCTTCCACATTTAAAGAGCAGAACAAAATGAGCTGTTAATCAAAGACTTGGATCTGGCCTTCTGGTTTTAAGTTTGAGTTTCCCCCCCCCCCCCTTTCTCCTTTTTGGACACAAAATGTTCAACATCATCGTGAACGATGTGTGTGGCTCCAGGTAACCCTTGTCCTCTCACTTTTCTGAATGGCCATGAGCAACAAAAGTCTCTGTAAAGCTGCAGTTTGGTTTTTTTCCTGCAAAAGGAAAACTCTTCCAAAACTTAATTTTTATTTTTTTTTTGAAGAGGAAACATGTCAACAGCTGTTGGAGAGGAAACAGCCATGATCTAACAGAGAGGACAGGACCTCTGTAATCGAAAACATTTCCACAAGCTGGAACGTATTAACATAAGGGATAAAGGGTGACAGTGCTAATGCTCCTATAACATGGTTTTTATTGGGTGAATGTGATTGTCAAGAATCACCCATGGTGTAAAGATGTATGTTGTCTAAACATACATTGTAGTAATTTATGGAGTAGTAGGATTTAGCAGATGAAGCAGACATTCTGGAGTAACTGTTAAATGTTTTGCCACTCTCCAAGTTTATCCTGAAGAAGATCTACTGTCTGAACACCTAAAAGCAGTATCTTTAATACTATGTTCATCTCCCAGCTCTGTGTGTTCTTAATGCACAACCTGAGAATCTGTTTCATCCCACCCCCCCTAGAATCCAGGTTCCAGGTTTGCACAAATTCTGTGCATTCTGCTTCTGGGGACTCTTAAGGATTTATTGTGAAATGACTTTTTAAACATTCAAATTCTAGCATGTCACAGTGTGTGAGTTTCCCAGATGGTCATCTACTCCCCTTTTCCCTCCAAGGAAAGAGGAGAGAGTTAAGTTCAAGATTTGTTGCAGCTGGACTGTACTCAAGCTGATGGGAATGTAGTGATAAGAGGCAAAGAATTTGAATTTATTACATTTTTCTTCCTTTCCTGCTGCTGAGTACTGCAGTAATTTGACTGAGCTCATGCGTCCTTCCTAGTCAAACAAAATAAATGCATCGGAAAACATCTCATCTAAAGTTTCTAATAAACTGTGACTGGGTAATGAAATAACTCCCCACAGCCTGTGTGTGTTCTGTGCAAATAGAAGTGCCCAGGGTGTTCTGCTGGAGCTGAAGAAGGGTGTGAGAGACTCATGGCCTGGGAGAGCTGTTCCCTGCACCTTCAAGAGCTGGAAGCAGCCTCTCTGTGTGTGCCTGTGGCTCAGCCCTACCCTGACCCAGAGGGCTTGCTGAGGGAGGGGAGGGTAATTTGTCCTGGTTTTCTCGCTCCCCTGAGGTTTCTATGCAGCACCAGATGCCATATTGACCAGGCTTATGTGAGTAACTGCCTGGTGGTAACAGCATTTCCTAAGCTGTAGGGGACTGTGTGCAAACCACATTTAAGCATGCCTAAATACTAATGTTCTGCATGTTTTCATTTAGGAAATTAGCAAAAAACCTCATCCAAGTGTTGTAAAATTGGAAGAAAACTTCAAACCATTGCAGGACAAGAAGAAGTATCGGCACAGACCTGAACCTCTCTTCATACCTCCTCCTTCCTGCAACTTCAGCATGTCCCACTCGGGTGCCACCCTGTATCAGAGTCAGCTTCGCTCTCCCCGTGTCCTCGGAGATCATCTGCTGGACCGGACGCACGAGCTGCCCCCCTACACTCCACCGCCGATGCTCAGTCCCGTTCGGCAAGGGTCTGGTCTCTTCAGCAGTGTCATCACATCATCTCACAGCACCTCGCATGCTCAGCTGCCACTTACGCCACTGACACCTACTCCACGGGTACTCCTGTGTCAGTCTAGTAAGTATTACACTTGGAGAGCGGCAGCACATAGTAAATACCACTTCTTCTTGGTGTTACCACCTTAGTGATTTTCACACGTACTCGTGTGCGTGGCTGGTTCTGCTATTTCACAGGAAAAGTCCATCTTTATCGGGGTTTTTACCTTGGATTTTGTAGAGGTGGTGTTAAAGCATAAAGTGAATAGAGGAGCCCAACCAGCAAGTAAGGCTGTGATCTTTCAGTGTGGTCTGCCTCAAGAAAGGACCGCCATGCCTCTCATTACATCTGGACTTTCTGAAGTGTCTGGGCCACTGGACCTGGTTTGAGATGTGGGGTTCATTCTGAGTATTTTCTTATGAAGCACTGAACAACAAGGTGTCTAATCACACATGGTCAGGGCAGTAGAAACCTCTGTAAGTTAGGACATTTCTGGTATCTCTGAAAATTTAGACAGTTTCTGCCTAAATGTTGATTAAGGGTAGTTTTTGCTAATAGACTGGAGTAACGTTGATGGGAATGGGGAAGTGGCAATGCATCCCGGGAGGTGGAGCGTCAGCAGTGGTCCAGGTGTTACCAAAATATCCTTTTAAGCTCAAACACCAATCTCTGTTTCAGATAGTATTGATGGAAGTGTCATTCCCGTGACGCCTGGGCCTGGAGAACAGACTGTTGAACCGTAAGAGAAACAATACTGGTTTTGTCACTGCCTTTATAGATAGCTCCAGACTCCAGTGTGTGGCTTAAGTGCTTTGAACTGGGCAGGTAGTGTTCCACTGCCTGAAATCACGTTGGGCTGGATGTGTTTAAGGTTGCTCTGGATGATGTCTGAGGACACAGGAAGCAAATTGGCTGTGGGAGATGGAGATGTCATGGCTCAAAAATGCTAGGAGAGGCTTGGTGGGAGCCACTGAAGGTGAAAGAGCAGTTAGTGATGGCTGGGAAGAGGGCCATGAAGAAAACATGTGCTGATCCAGTACTGTTGTTTAGATAGATATTAACTGTGGAGCTTTGGAGAGGTTTTACCTGGTAGGTTCCCCAGGTCAGACTGCAAACAGGATTGTCCCTCAGCAGTAATGCCTCTTTCTGCTGAACAGTGCTGTTCTCTGTGATAGAGAAAGATACTGATCTGGCATCTAAGCCTCTTTGCATGCCTCTTTCTGCTGAACAGTGCTGTTCTCTATGATAGAGAAAGGTACTGATCTGGCATCTAAGCCTCTTTGGTAGTCAGGACACATACAGGCTAGCTTGGGTTGTCCACAAGGTATGATGTTTAAGTTATGTATTGAAATTTTGTTTCCCCCAAGAGATCAGTTCTCTCCCTGTTCAGAATACCCCACTGAGAGTAAAGCATTGCGTAAAGCAGTCTGGCACAACTTCCTGCCACGCCACTGTAATAAAAGTTTAGTTGGAAACAAAGTGAAGGTTATATGTGACTTGTGGGGGTTTTTTTATCTGCACATTGTGTAGTTGAATACTGACTTATTTATTTGTCCTTCTAGACGAATCAATATTGGGTCCAGGTTCCAGGCTGATATTCCTGAGCTGCAGGACAGATTGCTAATGGAGAGAGATGTGCACAAGGCTACTTTGGTTTGGAAACCGTGGCCAGAACTGGAGAACAAACTCTTCCAACAAAGAGGTACAATGACTTGCTGGTTTAGAATTAGTACATCAGCCTGTGCCTGAAATTCACATTAATTTCTCATGTGTATACTGTATAAAACATTCAAGAGAGTATTATTTACTGAGGATGCAGAGCAAGAGACCAGAACTGCGTGTTACAGGCTCAGAGTAACAAATTGGGTGGTGGCATTTAAAGTGAAGTCAGGATGAAGTGCTTTCTGGCAGCCAGGGGAAGGACTGTTGCTGGGAAGTGGGGTTTTGGGGTGTTTTGGGGTACTGAACTGCCTGGTAAGGGCAGAAGTCACAGATGAGAGGCAGCTCCTGGGCCTATTCTGTGACCATAACGAAGAGGAAATGTGACGGGCTCAGTGGCTTGTACCAGCCCTGAGCAGAGCTTGTTCCTGCTTACAGCATGGTTCGTTTCTGTTTCTCCACCCTGGCTGGATCCTTCCTGATGCGGTAACATCAGTGGCCTGTGCAAGCCACTGCTCACAGGCAGATCTCTGGCTCTGCAGTAGCCTGTCCCATCCCAAGGGTTGCATTCTGCACATCCCATCACATCCCCTCCTCAGTGAGTGATCCTAAAACCAGGAGATGAGGTGCTGGGGAAACAGTATGAAAGCTGCTGCCCTGAACTACGTAGTTTTTCAGTGGCGTTGCAGAGTCCTTGGCTCTGGATGTTTGACTGACAGGCTAGGGTATTAACAGTAAAATGTTGACTTGTTTCTCACAGTGGAAGACCTTTTAAATATGAGCTGTTCCAGTGTGTTACCTGGTGGAGGAACTAACTCAGAATATGCTTTGCACTCTCTCTTTGAAGCAAAAGGAGATATTATGGTAAGATAAGAAGCTGAAAGGGGAGATAGGATCCTCTTCTGCAGATAAATTAGCATGCTTTATTAAATGGATTTAGATATGGTTATATAAAAAGAGATTTCTGATTGATTCGCAGTGAATGACTTTTCCCTTTCATTCTCTAATAAATTTAAATTTCAAAGCAGTGCCTCTCTCAAGGCTTACTGTATATTTCATATAGATAAGATTACTTAGTTTATAGCCTTGGGGCTTTGAATGTCTCCCAGTACTTACTCCAGCCCTAATATTTCACAAGCTTTCTATTTGGTCACAGAGAGCTTAGTCCTTCCTCTCCTAGCCCTTATAAAACCCCTTTTTTGCAGCAGCAGTCACATCTACTTATTTGTTCAGAACTGTGAGGTAATTGCACACGGTTCTCATATAAATAATGCATTTCAGATATTTGCATTAGTTTAGTGATGGGAATGTTATTAAGTAGGGCAAAACATCCATTTTGCCCAGCGTT
>NW_009920532.1:0-6579 GCF_000696875.1 Nestor notabilis | reverse complement strand
AAAGACAAGGCCCTGCACTGGTTCCTGGAAAGCCAATTTAAAACAAAATGCATCAGAACACAGGGCTGGAATTGAATCTCACAGGATTGTCTAATACAGTGAGATTTAGCTTGTGTCCCAGTTTCCTTAGGCTTTGTTAGCTGGGTCTGAGACAGGAGGCTAAACTTACTGTCAGGATGTGAAATTTGCTATACAGGAGGGGTCTGCAGTGTCAGAGGAAGTATTTTAGGGATCCACAGGTCATCTGTCTCCCTGATGCAAATCGGAGGATTAATGGGAGTTAATTGGAGGATTAACTATACTTGCTGTCATTCCTTACAGATGTTGACCTAACAGATGTTCTAAAAGACTTTATGCTATAAATATTAATGCTATCAAACCAACCGTTAAATGTTAGTATTAATTATCATCACTATAAACATATTTGTATGTGGCAAGCAGAAGGGAGGGAAGAGCTGGAAGTTGCTAAGTAATAGCCACATTTGTGCTAAGGCAGGACAGGGGTGCCTTAGGTGCTCTGTGAGGTACATTGTTAATGGGCCTTGGAGTAGTTTGATGCAATTTTGTATGGCAGAAAAGAAAAAGAGAAAATTAATTGCAGAAAAGAAAAAGAGAAAATTAATTCATATCCTTGTACCAGATAGTCATCTCAATGCAGTTTAGATGCATATTATGCCACAGCTGACTGCATTTGCTCATTCTGGTTTTCCCTACTATTTCATTTAGGTTGCTCTTGAGAAGCTGCTGTTGAGGAAGCCAGTGAGATTGAAGTGTCATCCTTTGGCAAATTACCACTACGCCGGTAGGTTTCCTTGTGCTCTCTGTCTCTGCTGGTGTGTAGAGTCCAAGGCTGGAATCCCAGGATCATGCTGCACTCTCTGCACAGGGATGGCAGCACCTAATAGAGAGGTGATGTGTACAGTGCCGAGTGCTACTTCTGCAGCCTTTTGTGACAGGTTTGGAAGAATTTTGCCTGTCTGATGATGTACAGAAACTTTGCACCCATGTGGTTGTGTGGGGTTCTACAGATTTAAAACTGCCTCGAGTCATTTTTTTCCCCTCTTTAAAACTCCTTTTAAAACTGCTGCTATTAGTAGATCATAATTTACTAGCTGTAAGAGCTCCATTTGCTGGTATATACACATCTGCCATCATGCCTTCTTTTTCTTAGCTGATGGTGAATAAATGAATATGATAATCATGAGCATCCTTCCAAAGAGGCAGTGCTGTAACTCTTGCTAGTGTTTTAGTACCAAATACAGAGCCTTTCTTTGCCTGGATCTAGCCAAGAAGAAAGAGGTCTGGGGTGAGGACTTCTTTAGCAAACACAACAGGAACTACATGTTGGTGATGAAGGAGAAGTGCTCTGTGGAATACCCAAGGTGGTGTTAAGCCATTGGAGTTATGTTACATCACCTAAACATAGGTGGGAAATGTCCCTCCTCCATGTTACTGCTTAATGCTTTGTAGTGGCTAACTGCTGCTTGGACACTCAGAACAGTTTTACATAAGAGATTTGAGACTATTTCCAGTTTTAGGCTCAGTAGGAAGGAGGCCAAAAATCTGGTGGCCAGTCAGTCCCAGTGTGCAGTGTAATATACTCCTTTCCAGTTACAGCCACTATGCAGCACAAGCATAGAGACAAGCTGCTTCCTGGCTGTAGCAGCTCACCGGGAAGACTCCCAGGTAACAAGGACTCTCTTGTAAAGCAACTCTTTAACCCCTTGGCCTGAGAATAAGAACAGAAACACGTTTGATGGCAGCTGATAATGAGAGCGAATGAATACATGTGAAGATCGGGTTTTGAGTCTTGTCTGGGGTAGATGCTTAATGCCTTTGATAATAGTTCTGTTGTAGTCCACAGGGTGAATATGGGGTAGGTGGAGAAGGACATCAGCTAGGAGCTTTGAGCAGAGTCTCTTGTATGAAGAGATGACACCAAATCATGTGTGAGACAGTCCAGGGCATGAGAGCAGGAAGGTGAGGAGCTATCACAGCAGCCTCATCCTCGGTGAGCAATCTAATTAGCAGAGTAGATAAGACACTTCTGCCTGTGTGGGGAGGAGGAGGAGAAATAGTCTTTACTGAAGCACCTTCAAAGTAGTTTCAGAAAGTGCAGGCAGAAGCCAGGAGAGGCTATTTTGTTTAATCTTTCACATGAGATGATGCTAATGCTTACTAACGAGCACCGAGACCTGTGGACATCGGTGTATTCCTATTCCTTAAGCAGTAAAAGAAGTTTGACTCTGTTTATCACAGCATGAAACAAAATCTCACCAGTCTAGATTTAAGATAAAATAACCATAAAACAACAAGATAAAGCCTTATTTACTAATGCTCTTGAATGCAGCATGTGATTGGAACTTGCATTGACAGCCTTGCTCTAGCACCATGCAGCAGCTCTTGAATAATAGTTCATTTGTGGCTGATAATCAGCCACTTGAGGCGTATGGGGATTTCTTGCAATCTAGTGCATGAACAGCTTAATGTAACTTCAAGTGGCATTTGTGTGGGTTAATTCTTTGGGCTTTCTACTCCATACTCAGAAATTGCAGCTCTCGGATGTCACCACATTTAAAGGTGGAATAACTGAAACAGAGCATGGCACTGACTCATGAGCATTAACTCATTGATAGCACAATCAATCCAAATTCATCCTTAGCATTGCCCGTGGATGAGGGTATAAGCAAATAGGTCACCTTTGAAACCTGTTGGCTTGTGAGGGAAGCGAGTTGTAGAACTTGAGGCTTTTCTGTTGTGTGCCAGGAGAGCTGGGCATGCTGACCTGGGGCTGCTTGGGAGAACACCCTCATCTCTTTGTCCTGAAGGTTTGCCATCTGTCAGGATGGTGTTCTAGGGAAGAAAGAGGGAACATGTATCTAATACAAGAGGAGCACTGTGGCAAACACTTGAAGTATTTTCATTTGAACAGTGGCATTTCTCAGGTCTGAAGTTCTTCTGCAGTGAGAATTGCAGGAGCAATGGCCTCTGAAATAATGTGCTTCAGGCGGTCTGGAAACTTCTTGTACCTACTGTGATCGGGTGTGGATCAGACCCAGCATATGCTGTATGGGATGGATTTGAGCCACCTCTCAGGGTGACTCCTTGGGTGCAGGTGTAGCCCCCTGGAACTGACAGGTTGGGTCCAAAGCCCCCAGATTTGCAGAAGATATTTATTGTGAGTTAATCAGTGCAAAGACAACATGGCCTGTAAAACAAAACGTAGACTAAATATCTGAACATAAAGATGAGCTTTAAAATTGTATCTGTATTCCAAAGTCCAAAATTCTTCCTTGCTGCATTGCAGATCTCTCTATACACGTTCTCTATATCTCCCTCAAGCTAACAAGAGCAAAAGCGGTTTCCCAGCAACCAGAGTTAAAAACAGCTTTTCTTCTGTTTCTTTTCCTACACAGGATTTATTCTATTAATTAGGTTACTTCCAATTAACCCGCATAATCTTACAAGGGCCTCTGCTAATACCACAGCTATTGGGGAAATTCTGTAAGACCTGAATCCTCCATGGGTGTACAATAAAATTAGTCCATAGAAGTGATTCTACATTATTTATTTTCCAGGAGAGTGGGGTAGAGGCAGGAGAGCATGACTGACTAGAGAGGTTTGCCAAAGCCTAAAATCTCTCCTTTGGTGCTTTTATGCCTTTTAAAGTTATATTTTGACATAGCAGAGCAGGGCCCTGGACTGAATTGGTGCATTTACCCCTTCCCAAAGGGAGGGCAAGTGCAAATCACTGGCAAGCTGTGTAAGAAAGGAATGATGGTGGTTCAGGGTGGGAAAGATGGCAAGGCAGTGTGTCAGCAGAAAGATCTTTGGGTGATAATAAATAAAACTGGCTTGAAGCCAGTGCCTTTCTCTGACGTTGAAGAGAGCTTTAGTGTACATCTCTGTGGAAGTTACAAATGTGTGCTTATATCCAGTACTGGGAAAGCCTGCAGAAAACAGGTTGCAGGAAAGTTAATTTAGTGGTTTTCAGCATATGAAGGAGGAGTGAGACACCTGCTCTAAGTTTGTGAGCCTGGGAACTGACACTGAGATACAAAACACTTGCAGTTAATAAAAAAAGCTGTGTATTTTTTATAGGCATAAGTAACCTGTAGAGTTCAATACCATGCACGGTGCCAAGCCCAAGTTAATTGAATTCAGTGCAGAGGCAAGCATTTCTATGGAGAATGGTAACTTTGACAGGAATAGTAGGGATTTCTTTGGATAAAAGTTGTATATGTTTTCGAAACTCTCAGACAGACTGAAGGAGAATTTTCTCATGGTGTAAGTAATTTCAAAGGCATCTGCTTCATAGCTTCTTGCATATCCTCCTTTAATGTATGTAATGCTGTCCACTCGTACCAACAGGACACTGCTTTGATGCAGTATAGCAATCCTGTGTTCCTTCTGTTTGACTAATACTGAGGAAGAACAAATTCATTTCAATCTACATGTTGATTTCACATTTTCATGGCCGGTTAGGCTGGAGAAGCAGACCCAGAATAACAATATTTGGAAGTTTTATGTACAGCTTCCATTAAATGTTCATAAAACACTTTGTGTGTACTGCACATTGCTACAGTATCTACTTGTGACCTCTGTTACAGAGGATTTAAGTGTCTTACATCAAGCCATGCAAGTGAAGAGCTGCAAAAGGACCTTATAAGAGTTGTGGTGTGGAGAACAAAATAATAGGTGACTTCTATGTAGTTGAATGTAAAGTAGCATATATGGGAATAAGCAATACAAGCTTTACGTATAAAATTGAGCTCTGTGGTGATAGTTCTCAATTAGAATGAGAGCTTGGGATTGCAATGCTACTTTTATGAAAGCATCTGCTCTGTATTTTACAGCAGCTAAAAAAAACCCAAGTCAAATGTTAAAAGAGGATAGAGAACATGGTGATACCACTGTGCAAGTCTGGATTGATTCTGTGTTGACTATTATGCACCCTTCTGCTCCCTTCATATCTATAGGAATGCTTCAGCACTGGAAGAGGTTCAGAGAGGGACAGCAGTAATGACCAAAGCTGTGGGAGTGACAGAGAGAGCATGCAATCCTGGATAGTGTGGAGGCAGTGATTGGAATTAGGCTCACTTTCTCTTCCAGTTGAAGAACGAAGGGTCATCCAGTTAATCTGCTGGGAGCCACAAAACAAAGAAGAGGAAATGGTTCTTCATGCAAAGGGTTTCTTGATCTATGAAACTCCTTGGCAAAGGATGGTTTGGGTGCAAGAAGCTTAATTGTCTGAAAGGAAGAGTGGGTCTGCACTTACAATGATAATTACTAATTAAGCAAATTGCAACAGACTTGGGAAATCCCCTGCACTGGTAGTGGTCAGAGGTTAGGAAAACTTCAGGAGAGGCATTGTATTTGCTTGCCCTGGTCTAACTGTTGCCTAAGCAACTGCCTGTGGCCACTGCTGGAGACCAAATACTGGTTAGATGGACTTGAGGACTAAGTCAGTACAGCCATACTTGTATTTGGGTAGCAGCACGTGCTTGAGGTTTCCCAGTGTCTGTTTCAGATGCGATGTCAGCATAAAGATGGTGGGTTTTTATCACTTATAATGAATTCCCTCTTTTCTTTAAGGCTCTGACAAATGGACACATCAAGAAAGGAGGCTGTTCAAAGAGGCACTGGCCACCTACAGCAAAGATTTCATATTTGTACAGAAAATGGTAAGGTTATTTCTGTTCTTAACTTAAGGTCCTTTCCAACCCAAACCATTCTGTGATTCTATGAATATTTGCTGTATTCTGTTCCCCTTCATTTTCCCTCCAGTACCAGCCCAGCTCCTTGCAGGCATAGAGCCAGTCATGGTTATGAGAACTCTGATAGGAGTGGTATATTCCATTTGGTGTACCTGTGCATGCAACTGCAGCACCCGTAAAAGATAGAAATAAATAAATCAAACTTGTTCCTCTTGTTATTACATGTGAAAGTCTTCACACCTGGAATCCCAAGTCATGGCATTCTGTGTGTGGAACAAGCATGCTGTCTGCTGTCATCTCTGTGTTCTCTGGCAGTCTGTTAAAAGGTACCTGAGTCACTGGCACTGAGCTCTGTGCCAGAAAGGGTTGAAACCTCTTAATAAAGAGGGAGAATGTTTGGGTTTAATTTTCATGTTCTGCCACAAAGTAGAAAAGACAAGATGTATCGGGACAGAACTCCTTACTTGTTAGCTCACATGTGGGAAAACATCTGGGTTTATGGGAACCACGTTTTAACTCTTAGATTTCTCAGTGTTACTGTACACTTGAGCTACAGAAGTATATTCTCAGTCATTTTCTGACTAAAGACTAGAGAATCACAGTGAAATGTACTGAAGCTGAAAGAGTCACCAGAAATTTGACTGGAAAACAGTAACTAAAAAAGTTATTCTACAAGAGTATGCCTGTTGTAGTCAAACTGTGGGGGTTGTTTTCTCCATTTGAATGTTTGAAAAGTAAAGCCTGCCTCTTAGAATACACTGACCAGCTCAGTCTATTGAGTTTCCCCCTGTACTGGGCACTAGTGAAGTAGGACTCTTGCTTATTAAAAAAAGAAAGCATTGTTTTGCACAAGCCAGTATCA
>NW_009920531.1:56374-57998 GCF_000696875.1 Nestor notabilis | reverse complement strand
ATGAGGTTGGCATCAGCCCACCTCACAAAATTTCTTGAAAAATTTTTAAGGCCTTCTTTAAAGACATTACATATTAGCCCTAGTAGACGTAGAGAACAAAAAGGGATGGAAGAATGTTCTGAATAAGGATTTTTTCTTATTTTTTCATCTTACCATTTATTAAACTCAACCTGAACTTGGAGTAAGTTTTTTCAAAGTTTGTTCAGGAAACTGTTATTTAAAAAAACATCCCAGGACTTTCCATGTACCTAGTAAAAATGCATGTTTTTTTCAGGATTAAAGGTAGGCAATTAAAAAAAAAAAAAAAAGAAAGAAAAAATTAAAAATAAGTGGGATGTCCCATCCTGAAAAGAGATTAAAGATTGACTTTACAGCAGAGATCATCTTTCTTCTGTACCGCTGGTGCCTTATGAAGGCTTAGACATTCTACAGCCCATGAAAGAATAGCCATACAGTTATCATAGAATCGTAGTATAGTTAGGGTTGGAAATGATCTTAAGATCACCTAGTTCCAACGCCCCTACCATGGGCAGGGACACCTCACACTAGGCCATGTCTCCCAAGTCTCTGTCCAGCCTGGCCTTGAACACTGTCAGGGATGGAACATTCACTACTTCTCTGGGAAACTTGTTCCAGTGCCTAACCACAGTCACAGTCAAAAACTTACTTATTTATATCTAACCTCTTTTTCAAAGCTTGTCAGTGGGTGTCAAGAACCACAGGAGAAATGTATTTTAATACACCCCATTAGACATACAGATAAAGCTACATATTTCTGCTTACCACTCTCCCTTATTCTCTGAGCTGCACAGCTTGACACAGTGACATGTGTATTCAGTTGTCACCCAGTTCTTCCAGACAAAAGCTTGATAACATACAGTCAACAAAACCAAAAATACTTGTTTTGTATTTCAGAGTGCATAACAGCATAATGTAAACCCATTCATTTTAGAATATGCAATCTGAATCTGTTACAGCAAAGAGGAAGCCAAGCCTTCCATGCACGATTCCCACTTCATTTTTCAGTGCTGTCTATTCCTTCTAGCCAGACACTTGGATTTTGTGTCTGTCTCTTACTTAAAGCAACTGACTCAGGTTCTGTACCTGAGTCCTCTGAGGCGGCACTCCAGGGAAGGACTATATCCATGCTTAGGCACGAGGGAAAAGTTATCTTGATGCAGTCAATGCCATGAACACAGGGAATTGATGACTTGGCATTCAAGTGCCGAGTCATCAATCATAAAGAATCAATCTTCACTCCCTGAGGAGCTGGCCCGGGCAAACATAATTCTCTCTCACTGCCATAGACCTGATAGCTCTTGTCCCATTTGTAGGGAGTGTATTTGTTCTTATTTCAACATTGATTCACTTGGCATTCAGGAATATTTTCCAGATTCCCAGAAAATGTCACCTAATTCATCCTCTCTAAAACGGCTGGTGATACTTTTATATTAGAATATCCTAATACCTGTTTTCTCAGTAGTATATTACACTGTAAGAAAACTGAATGGAAAACAAGACCCTGTTGGTTCCCATATTACCTTGTGTGCACATGATTTGAGAAAGGAGAATGGTAGACACACAAGCAGGGCTTTTAAAAGCTTTTGAATGCTTTTAATTCAGT
>NW_009920531.1:54738-56343 GCF_000696875.1 Nestor notabilis | reverse complement strand
CAGCAGGAAGGTTAATCAGTAAGACTTATCATTTGTATTCTAATGGCAAGTCAAAGGCATTGTTCTGGACTAAGACACCATTGGAACCAGGACCTGTACTAACCATAGAATGAATGCTGGATTCTATCTGCTTAAAGCTTATAGTCTAACTCAGGAGGTTACATTCCTCTCCTCAGATATGGGTTTCCACTTGGCCTGAACTGATCTAGAATTGTGCTACAGCTTAAAAGGGCTATCTCAGCCATCCCCTGCTCCTGACTATGGTCTCCTGCTGCTACCTTACATGAATTCCAGAAATCATGCAACCATGGAGTGAGATAGTGCACAAAGTTCAATGCTCTGGCTGAAAATGAATTCAGAAAAACCACAACTAAATGTTTGATTTCCAGTCAGAGAAGCAAACGAATGAGACTCACTTTGTAGTCACCAGTGGGCTAAATCTGACATGAGGCCAGGAGGAGTGGCCTGATGAAAGGAAGGATGGCTGACTTCTTTCAGGCACAGCCTGTGTTAGATCACGGAACAACAATGCACACACTTAAGTTACTGTGTAATAAATAGTGGCAAATTCCTGTGTTTAGATGCATGTTGTGTAAGAGGATATGGGAGGGATGAGAGGTCTTGACAATTTCAAACAGTGATCGAAGTATCAAGAAATGTAAATTTTTTTAGATGGTCATGTGAAGTATTGTTTCCTCCACTTACTGGACAGTTGGCCAGATGTTTAATCCTACTCCTTATTTCTTGCATTTCTTCCATTTTCCATGAACTGGAAAATATTTTAATTTTCTTCATTTTTATTTTTTTAAATATATTTAAATGAATGATGTAGAATAAGTCAAACCAATAACAATCAATTTGAGCATCTAAGCGCTGGAAAGAACCCAGATTCTGTTGCTGTCATTTTTCAGGGCAAGACACACTGAAGTGAAGCTAGAATCTCTCTTTCTTTTGAGGGGGAGGCATGGGAGGATTAAAGAGATCATACTCACTCTAGATGAAATTCATCTAAGGTGTATAATGGCAGCAACTTAGGCCTCAAAATTTAACTGAAGTGGGACTTTCATAGTCTGGAAAAATTGTGTGGGCTGTTCATATGACTCTGAAATTCCCTTCTCACAGATAAACTGGGGTAATGATGGTGGATTTGCACCTTGTTACTCTGATACTAAATTCCTGATCCTGAGAATTTGATCATCACATTTCACTTGTCTGGAAAAGATTTTGTTCCAACTGCTTTGCTGATCTGGAATAAATAATTAATAATACCAGAATTTAGTTAAATTTTCTCATTTATCTTTACAGACACAAGAGTTTCAAAATATGTTTATATAAAGTTTGGGCAAGTCTCTAAACCAAACCTCCAAATCACTGGAGTTTTGTTCATTCTAAGCTTTAATGCTCGGGAAAGTGACCAATGAGGCATAAAGCAAATCTTATTGCTTCATCAGATGGTGAGTGCAATTTATGATCTACTGACAAACCCAGCAGAGAATGCTGAAATATTGTGGTCACGGCTAATAAAATAGCAGGTACAGTCTGCAGATAGGGCAAAGACTAATCTCAGCTTCATGCACTAATCTTCGCTGAAGTCAGTGGGAGTAA